>NC_135716.1:115562473-115862473 GCF_964656455.1 Halichoerus grypus | reverse complement strand
GAACTTGCCTAAAAACGCACTTCCACTGACAGATGGTCTCTATAAGTAGCTGGTTCGGAGAAGGGAGGGAGCTACCTGGCATGGCTGTTTTGCACATTAGGGTGCTTGCGGGGAGAGCCTACTACTCCCCTGAACCATGGTTCAATTTTAAGCATCACTGGCCAGGATGGGTTATTGTAACTATGTGGAGAAGGGCACTTGAGAGCCCGATGCTCAGTGTGTGTGAGGGAGAGGGGAGGAGGAGGAGGAGAATGAGAGCCCAAGGGAGGGTATCTGAAAACCTTTGCACCACTGAACTGGCACACTTATCACAGGGTGACAGTCTAGACCACAGGCCTGCAGTGCATTGCTGTTGGTGGTGCATGCTGCCAATTGGCTTAGAAAATGCAGATCCCCCTCTCAGATAGAGAGAGCAGGAGGCAGGATGTCAGCTGACTGACATCCCCCACAATAGGGCTTCCCAGGCTCTGGATGCCAAGTGTGGCTCCTCGCCGGGTCGGCCAGGTGGGAGGTAGCTCTTCCCAGGGGAGGCGCTGCTCTCCAGGCCTTCACCACGAACTGCCCCCCCACCCCGAACCCAGGCTGGCATTCAGCCAGAGGCCCCCCCCCCCATCCCTTTCCCCAAGGTGGATGGCAGGAATGCCATCTTGTCTTTAACTTGGTAATTAAGTTCCACAACACAAAGATTTAAAAAAAAAATTGAGTTGTATTTGTGGATCATCATCTTGTCCTGCATCTTGCATCTTACTAAACACAAAATAGAAAATGTCCTAGAGACTATGGTAAGAAAAAAAAAACCAAAACAACAAAGCCAACAAAAGGCTTGGTTTATAACATTTAGCCATGAAGTTATCTGCATTATATGCAATTGAAAGAGACAATCTTAAGCTGAGGATTTCTTAAATTTACCATAATGATGCACTGGACACTTGAAGTAAGAGCCCTTTGAAGCTGACGTTCTGCGGGAGGAAGCACACTCTTTCTTTGGAAAAGAGAAAGCCAATATATCGTGGTGGCAGAAGGAACAATGGAGCCAATGAAACAGAGGTCAGAGCTGAAGGTTTCTGCTAGAAGCAAGCTACACACAGGTATTTTAATTTTTTTTTCATTCAGACAGAAACTCTGCTCTGGGACCCGCAGCACTGCATGCAGACTGCTGGTAAGAAAAGCATTCAATTGTTCAATTTTTATTATTCAATATTGTATTAAAATTTTTTTAGGCTCTTCGGGTCAAGGCAACTTTTAAAAGGTTAAAAGCTATTCAAAAGGGTTACCATATCCATAAAAGCAAATGAGATTAAGCCTAAAGACTGATGGAGGAAAAACAATAATTTAGATAAACTGCCACCGCCTCAAAAATGTTTTGACTTTTACCAGAGAAAGGGAATGCAGAGATTCTTGGATTGGTTGTCATATCAAAGAAAGATTCATTAAATTTGAAGTATTTATTTTTGTGCTTTTTATTGTTTGGTGTGTTTTAGGCCCGCTTCCACCTTTCTTCAGTTACATTCTTTATAATGGTTTGGGAAATGTAATTGCTTGGCTCCAACTTCCATCTGTCAACTATTGACCTTGCTCGTTGGGCATCTGTAACATCAGACACTATTGTCATGGAAAGAATTATGATGTTTCAATCAAATGTATTGCAAAGTTAACAAATCCATAACATGGGCTGGGCCACATGGAAGAGTTTAGAAAATGTGTTTCAGAGACCTCAGGGAAAAGCAAATAGGCTATCCCCATTAATGGTGATCTCCATCGCTTGCCATTCATCGTGGACGTTATCGTATTACAACAGAAGAGCTAAATTTGAACCTCGGACTTGAAGGGGAGTACTTCAAATCAAAATGTGGGGTTCAGCAAGGGAGACCAAAACCACTATATGCTCCCAATGCGAAGTTCTGCATTCATACCCTTGATTGAGCTGGTGGCAACCTTGGGATATCTGCGTATGCCGATTCTCCTTAGTTTCTTTCAAAGCACATGAAGATAGGCTTTCGTCTGGTTTTTGTTGCTGATCTCCGAAAACTAAATCTGCCAGAGGGTGGGACTCACAGAGCTGGTAGATCAGTCAAAGAGGTGATTGCAGCAATCAGGGTTAGCTGATATTTACTCGAAAGTCTAAGCATATAGAACAGCAAATTTCTTGACATTAAAGTGAGAAGTGAGTTGATATAAAAATTTAATTTCATCTGCTTTGGAAACTGGGTCTGGCCTGACAAAATTAAAATGGATAGAAATAATATTCTGGACCCTCAAATTTTATTTTCACTGTCCTGTGTCTGAACAAATAAGCATTCCAAGTAAGTAAGAGGAGCTAAAATTTCCATTTCACGAGAAATATTCCCTGACAAAGAGTTTTTGTGCTACATATCTTTCACTTTTATAAACTCTAAAAGGAGAACGGTTGTTGTGGACGTTAAAATAATCGGGTTTCTTGAATCACAAAATGGCAAAGCAAAGGTGATGCGTCTGAGAAAAGCTAAAAAAGCATGAATCAGTTTGGTCCTGCCTGAAGAAAATCTATTATATGCAAACAAAAATTTACAGATGAATAAATTAGGGGGTGATTATTCATATTGTAAAAGCATCTTTAAAGGATTCCCCTAGGATTCTTTTAAAAGGCTTAGCTCCACTAGTTCATGTAAGTGTTTGTGTGCAGATCATTAACTATCTGACAGGCAGCCCGGAAATGCAGGTAGAGAACCAGTGGGGGAAGGGAGAGAATGTTCAGGAGGCAGAGGAATAGCCGACAGACACCTGAGGCTTGCGAAGCCTCAAGATGAACGTTGATGAAACAATGATGGAAGTCAAAGTGAAAATATGATATTTATTTCCAAGTTATGCTTTATATACCAGGGCAGGCTGCTTGGGTTCAGATGCCAGCTCCATCACCTATTTAGCTGTGTGACTTTGGACAGGTTGTACAACCTCTCTGAATGCCAACCCTCTAGGGCTGTGTAAGTATTACATGAGTTAATATATATAAAGCACTTAGCACTGTGGCCCGGCAGTAAATGCTGTATACATGTTTCTAAGATGATTCTGGAACAGGCTATTACAAAATATCAGGTATTCTCTAAAGCAGGGACTATTAGTGTGATTAGGATACTGGAAGTGATTTAACAAAAGCAAAATACTCCCTCCCTAGCCCCCCAAAGAAAAAAACAAAAAACCCCACAAAGGAACATTGAGGAATGAATACTGCTGTCTTTTTGGGTTTCCCAAGGAAGTCAATCTGAAATTTAAACTTCTTTGAAATTATTATCCTAATTTCAATTTTCCTAGGGGTTTGGCAAAATTTCCAAGATGGAGATGCACATAGAGGCAATCAGCAACCTAGTGTCTGTTGACTTTTCTATGTTAAAAGGCTTTGATTTATCTATTATTGCATTTGTCATTTTAAGAACTGTAGTAAACAAGTTGAAGTATAACTTTTTCATTTGTGGGAAAGAAAACTTTTTGCTTGTTAGGTTTTGCTTGGTTTGCACAAAAATGAACTCTTTCTATGCATCCTATCCAGTGCATCTGTGCATATGGAGTTGTGGGCTTGGAATAGACATTCATTGATTCTTTCCAAAGGAACAACCAGTAACGAAGTGTCCCAATCTGCCCTTCTAGTCTGATCAAATAGTTAACAGATTGCCAAACCAGAAGAATCAGCAGTGGTATGTGTGGGTGCAGATAGTGTGGCCCCAGGAATCTCAGTGTCAGGTAGATAGATGGAAGGAAGGGTACAAATGTTCATTGTCGTTGAGGTGGCCCATTTGGGGGTCTTGGCAGTTGATAATTGGCTTTACCATGTCAGTTTTGACATGGCACATGAGAAAGCCCAGACTACTTTAAGGGCCGGTCATGACACTTTTATTAAATTATAAAATTATTTCACCAAAATTCTCTTTGGTATCCCCCCAAAACTCTTCTGTTCAAGACAGGCCTCCTTGACTGACTAGCCCTCTGATCATATCAGAAGACCTACTCCTTTCTCACATTCTATTCTGTATCCCATTGGATACAGGCTGAATAAAAATATGCTTTCTGGTCCTCACACTTAGTTTATATGAGTGAATGCTGATGGAAATGGGTAAGTAACTAGTTTTTAAGTGCAGGAGATCAAATTACTTCCTTCATAACTTGAAGTTCTTGACAGCTCTGGAAATACTAGGCTTTTTTTTTTGCATGTTAAAGTGGGTTGATCTTTACCTAGCCTTACAGCAGATTGCCAAATTGTCAGCTTTCAATATATTATTTTTTGAAACAAAATTATGTGACCTGATTCATTTTGGGGAAAAATTTCTCAAGTCAGAAAACTTAAAACCATGGAAATCTGTAAATGCTTTTTGAGTTATATAGAGTAAGGGACAGAATTTACTTAAGTGGGAACTAGTTTAGTTGCTTTTATTTTTTAATTTTTGCTTGTTTTTTTAAAAAAATGTGGAATGCTTCATGAATTTGCATGTCATCCTTGTGCAGGGACCAGGCTAATCTTCTCTGTGTCATTTGAATTTTAGTATGTGTGCTGCCGAAGAGGGCACTAGTTGCTTTTAGTTAAACATTTGTCTCTTACTGGTTATTTCCTGTGTCCAAAGAAATATGTTAGTACCAAGAATTCAGATTTTGTTAAACTTTGCTTATTATACAACTTTGCCCAAAGCAACTTGGTTTCCCAGGCTTACATTCCCCTGTTATATTTTCTCACTATATATTCATCCTTCACAGCATGTAACACAAGTGTATTGAGCAAGGTATTTGTGTAATTATTTGTTTAATTCCTATCTTAATGGATAGACAGTAATCTCTTTCATCATAGGGGCCGCGTCTATCTGGCTCACTGTTATAGACTCAGTGCTGAGCACAGGAACACACACAGAGTAGGTGCTCAAAGAATTTGTTGAATCAACAGATATTTGCTAGTAAATTTTCTGTGCTGATTCTGCTTAGTAGTAATGAAATATCTATCATATATATAAGTTCCATTGAAGTTTTTCCTATTTATGATTTTTTTGCTTTTAAATGTTATACACACACACACACACACACACACACGTAATATTGTATATATATGTGATAGTTAAAATATTCAAACTTGTATAGATGGGAACTGGATGAAAAGCCAAATTTATCCTCACTGCCCTTTACTGATGTCCAAAGATTTCCAGAGTTAATGACTTTAATTGCTTCACTTTTTAGCTCTTCTGGTATTTGCCATCATATTTCTAAAGAACACATTTTATTCTTGATTTTCTTAAGACTTCAGGTAGTATCTATGGATTTCCAGATGAAAGATGTGAAATTTCATACACTCATACTTTTACTTTCTCCCTTCTTCCCTATTCTCCTCTAAGTTCAGGGTTTTTGTTGTTGTTTATTGTTTTCATTTTTCTATTAGTTATCTTTGTTACTTAACATTATTCTTAACCTATGTTTTTTAATCATCAGCTTCAGACTGACTCTATTTTCCCCATACTAGGTGAGATGAGGAAATCAGTGTGCCTATACTTTCTTCTTTTCTTCTTCCCTGTTGACTTCTGTCAGCTAAGTTACTATATTTTACTTTTTTTTAGTTTAAAGCAATTTATATGCAAACATTATTATTTTAATAATTTATACTTGTATATTGTGCCATTACATTTCCTTCTATATCCAGTGTCTTTCAAACATTGTCTATAGTTTTATTTTAAACATAGGAACATCTGAAATAATCAATATATAAACATTATGAATATTACTCTTTCTATAACCACATAGTATAATTAAGCACATGGAGAAAGTAGTGTAATCCCACATAGTCCCAAACACCAAAGTCTGAGAGATTAACATAGAAATAATATAATTAATACTACATATTATTTATTATTAATATAAATTAAATAAATATGATATAGTTATATATTAATATGTTATATATATCAACAATGGCTCAAAATAATGTCATGTTTTAGTTTGCTTCATATGATACCAAGACTTTCTTTTACATTTATTTTCATATGTACACTACCATCCTCAACCCACCTCCAGGTTTTTTTTTTCCATAAAGTTCTCTGGTTTCCTTCTAATTTCTATTCATTACTTTTTGGGTGTACTTCTCATTCTGAGATTTCTTTCATTGTACCTCTGGATTAGATGAAACTGTTTCTTAGATTCCTTTTCTTCCTCTTTCTTATTTTTTCATATTACTGGAGTACATCCTCATAATATTTTCCTTAAAAAAGGTGGATGAGGGGTTTCTTTAAAAAAGGTGGCTCAGCTGGTTAAGCATCTGACTCTTGGTTTCGGCTCAGGTCATGATCTCAGGTCATGAGATCGAGCTCTGCATCAGGCTCCCTGCTCAGTGTGGAGCCTGCTTAAGATTCTCTCTCTCTCTCCCCCTTTGCCCCTCTCCTTGCTCAGACATGCTCTCTCTCTTTCTCTCTAAAGTAAATAAATAAATAAAATCTTTTTTTTTTTTTAAAGGTTTTATTTATTTGACAGAGAGAAAGACAGCCAGAGAGGGAACACAAGCAGGGGGAGTGGGAGAGGGAGAAGCAGGCTTCCCGCCGAGCAGGGAGCCCGATGCGGGGCTTGATCCCAAGACCCCGGGATCATGACCTGAGCCGAAGGCAGACGCTTAACGACTGAGCCACCCAGGCGCCCCATAAATAAAATCTTTTAAAAAAATAATAAAAAAGGTAGATGTGGAATAGACTATTTGAGTTCTTTATGTCTAAAATGCCTTTATTCTTCACTTGAATTTTATTTATAATTGCACTTCATATGGTATTCTAGGTTTAAAGTTGCTTTATAGGCTTTTAGGATCCAGTGTTGTTGTTAAGGCATTGATGTAGATCTGATGGTCATTTCTTTTTGAGCACTTTTTATTTCTCTCTTTTTAAAATCTTTTAGAATTTTTCTCTTCAAGCTTAGTTCTGAAATTTTACAAGTATGTATCTAATGCATTTTTGTCCACTTGCCATTTGGTGAGTCTGCCAATCGTTGAGTTGATACGTTTCCCAGCTCCAGAAAATTTTCTTCATCTATTTTCTTTTGTTATTTCTTTGATTACTTCAACTCCTTCATTGTTTATGTTGTCTTCCTCTAAACCACCTTTTAGATACACGTAAGACCTTCTTAATATGTACTTTATATCAGTGCTTTCAAGTTTTAATGTATGTGAATTACCCACAGATCTTTTCAAAATGAAGAATCTGAGTCAATAAGTCTTAAGTGAGGCCCGTGACTTTGCATTTCTAATGAGATATCTAGATAATGCTGATCCTGCCGGTGTGTGAACCACATTTTGAATAGTGGGGCTTTATATTTCTTGAAATAACTTTTTGTGCATTTTTTTCTTTTTTTTTCCCCTTTCTGTTATGGAATGTTTTATTAATTCCACTTTCCAAATTAAATTTCAGTCTTTACTTCTGTCTGCTATGGTTTAGCTCACAGTTTAACTTATTTTTATGTAATTATATATTTTTTTTAATTTTCAAGAACTCGTAGCAGCCTCTTTTTATATTATGAACACAATATATTCTTGAAATTTTGAAGATACTAATAAGAACCTTTTCAAGTTCTCTTTTCTTCCTTGTATTACCACTGTCTCTTCTGTGGTCGGTTTTTATTTACCTTTGTCTTTCTTTTTCTTCTACTCGATTTCCCTTAAATATCTGGAAATCCTTGGTTCCTCACTAATTTGGGGATGTAAAGGACTATATTATAAATACATTATGTTTATGTTTATATTTATAACAGTTGGTCTTCATATCCTTTGAGGTCTAATGAATCATTTTACCCAAAAGGCCTGTGTTCTGAATGAGGGGGCTGCCTTTAGGCTGTGTCAAAAGGTGAATGCTACTGACAAATGGCTTCTTTTTTTAAGCACATTAACAAGCATGGGGCATCACAACTGCCAAATAAGCCAACTATTCCATATACAGAGGAAGAAGAGGGGCTCTCTAGCACAGCTGTTCTGAAAATGGTCTTCCCGTTAACAGAACTTTATTACTACCCCTTAGCAATTTGTTCTTTCTGTACCTGTTTGGAGCCTCTCCAGATGTATTTTAAAGAAAATGAACACCACCTCCACTACACCTCTTTTCTATGTGTGTATTTTGGGTTGTGATTTACTCTGCTAGTGTTTATCCAACAATAAATCCAAACTACTTCCTAGCTTCCGAGACTTTGTCAGACTTTCTGGCCTGCTAATGTCATCCCCCTGTTGCCTCCTTTTTTTTTGGCTTGTTTCAAGTGTTGTCAAGGATTTATTTATTTTTATATATAAATTGTCATTTCAATGGGAATTTAGCATGGAAAGGAGGCAAAACAGGTCCTGTCCATCATCTTGAATTAAGAAACTATATGGCTATCTTAGAACTGTTCTAAATGCTTATCTGAACCTGGCTAACACTCATCTGGCTGTTCACAAACAGACAGACCTAACTGTAAATAGGTAAATTCCCATACAAGTTACCCAGACCTTGCTAATTATTCTTCATGGATCAAGTAGGATTTAATAGTGTTAAGGGCTTTGGATGATTTTAAATTGTTCCCTAAGCCTCTTGGCAGTCCCTTGTGTGTACAGAATAGCGTGATCACAAAAGAAAGTAACTATAGAGAAGTACCTAACCTAAAAAGGCTAGGATAAAAATTAAAGTTAAAAAGGAACTTGAACTCGCCTACAATTTACTTTGGTGTGTTACATATTTTTATGTTAGTTGAGCTTGACCAACTCTACCTTGGATTTGCCAAGAAAATAATTGATGTAATCACAGAGCCAAGAATGATAACATGTGAAGATCTGTGGAGGATTGGCAGGACCCCAGATCACTGGGGAAAAGCCAATGGAATACCTATTTTTAAAAGGCAATAAAAAGTTGCTTGAGAATTAATGACCTTTAATAGAGTGAAAAAGCAGAGCATACGGATTACCTTGACCCAAATAAGTTTTAGATAGTCTTACATAGTAATGGCAGTAATGAGTAGAGGAAATATGTATTCGTATATTATACCAACATAACATTAAGTATCCAAAACTGGATAAATGTTTTTAATGTAAAAATATTAGATTTTTATTTATTTTATTTGTTGCTATCATTTTGTTAGGATTAAGTCCATATCTTGTCAAGCATCTAGATAATTGAAGACATCTAGATTTTGGCCACATTTCTCAATTTTTGCATAGACATGCATTGTTATGTAGATGGTCCTAATAACATAGAAGTATGACGTTAAATTGAAAATACTAATAGAACCATTATTCAGATGCCAAATCCTTCCTTGATAACATATGTAGGGTATATGTTAAAATTTTGCATATAGGACTGAAACCTGATGGTGGCTGCTTTACTCTAGAATTTAAAATTAAATTCAAGATGATTTCAATAACCTAAGTCATTATTCTGAAATAAAACCAAATAAAACAGAACAAGTGCTGATCATAAGTTGTTTTAATTAAGAAAGAAGAAGGAATCCCCACATTTTTGAAATAGGGGATAACTATTAGGCAATAATTGGGTAGAAGAAAAAGATTAGGAGTTCTCAGAGTCCCCAAGCAGTATTATCCACTGACTATAATTTGATGAGATCTTTCACACCTCTGGCCTTTGTCTATAATGCTTCCACTGCTGGGATCTATTTCTTTCCCTTCTTTATCTTGCAAATTTTCCACTGGTCCTTCCAGTCTGAACCCTGCAAAGTCTTTCTTGCTATACATTTTGAGTTAGTTTCTCTGTCTTCTGTGTTTCCTTGATATTTTGGACATTGAGATACAATTAACATTTGTTGAGTGCCTACTAACCTACCAGGCAGGGCACCAGGAAATAATAACTATATCACAGGAGCATGTAGTGGACTTGCATTAAAGGCAAGCTGGATTTAGTTTTAAGTAATTACCTTTCTCATCTCTCAGAAGTAAGCATTCGATAGATACTCATTAACATTCTTACCTCCATGTTTTATGCTAATTTTGGTTTAGGTAGAAGCGTTATAATGAGTAGTGATGAAAATATGGACAGTAAAAAAAAATAAATAAATAAGGGAACTAGGTGTGCTTGAGGTAGGACAATGCTGATGGTTTTGTTCTAGTGCCTCAGACAATATTAAGAATGGATCAGTTCATTTTTATTAGATATTTATTTATTTATTTATTATATTTAATGTGCATAAGTACTTCATCAGTCATTATGGAAATAATAAAGTATATAGACACAGTCCCTGTCTTCAGCATAAGACAAGCATGTAAGAGATGCGTATACATAATGACAATCCAAGGGAGTTTGTGTTGGTGCTACAGAGTCAGAAAATAATGTGCATAGTGACCAGGCTAGGGTGTCTAAAGAGTCGGTATGCAAGCCAGGCCTTCGACAGGGCCTAACAGGTGGTAGAGGTGCTCAATGTTTGCAGAATGTTGAGTGACATTTTGAAGGTTGAAGTTTAGGGGACAAGAGTGTTCACTCATCCATTCATTCACCCAGTACGTATTTGAATGCATGCTAGATACCAGACACTCTCCCTGGCCCTGGGATATTGACTGTTATCCCAGATATGGATCTTTCTTCAAATACATCCTCATCATGTTAGATTCTTAAATAATAATCAAATTTCAGGATTGGGAAGGATCTTTAAAGGTCATCCACCTCACTTTTGGTTTAACTTCTAGAATAGTGGTAGCTACCAGAGAATTAATATAAATGCTGGATTTTAAGCATGCATTCATTCCTCACTCCATTCTCAGAAAATTTACCAAAACAACCATAAGAGAAAACCACAAGTATGACCTAGTGCTCCCTTTCACATGCTTCCAGCTCCATGGCTCACCACTGTAAGTGAAGAATTAAAGCTGCAACAAAAGATCAGCAGTACTTTAAGAAACAAATTGACAGTTAGTCCAGATAAATCTTTCTTACTGATATTAGATACTAGCTACTAGTGCAGCAGGATCTGGGTAAATAAGTTTAAAAAGAATTATCTGTCACATTGAGAGAATTTGAAAAATATTAAAAAGTACACATTACTTAGCCCAAGATGATATTAAGACAATCACAAGAATATCATCCATTAGTTCTAGTCATTCCCTTCCTGAGTATGAGAATGGCTGGCTACATTTGAGAGCATCCCACTGCACCGTAGACATTTTGAAAGAGGGTTAGTGGCTCTGAAAGAAGGGGGATAGAAAGTCCCCATTGGTTCTGAGGCTCTCACCAAGAGAGCTCATAAAAATTTGGCAAGAATCAAAATTCACTTGACCAGCTTCTGCCTATAGCCACAGTCCTTGATGTTGAGCTGGGAACAAACACTCTAATTTCTTTTTACCATCAACATTTGTAAGAGAAAGAGAAAAAGAGTCTTAGACACCTCAAAACAAGACTTATCTAACAAAAATTATTTTGTAGAAATAAGTGTTCACTTCCTGACTGAAAACCTGCCACATTTCACATTAGCCTAATACGTTTTTAAAGTGATGAAGTACTTGACAATTGAAAAATGATTAACAAGTAGGAAAATGCATATTGAAGCGCTCATCTTGTGGAGGGTCTCATAAGGGGAGGGGTGGGCACATGAAGACTCAGGTTGCAATGTCTGTCTTGAACTTCAGAATAATTGTATCAGTTATTTTGCAGATAATTGTTGAGGAAAAACACTGAAAGGAAGTGTCCAATTGACTTCATCTCTCTTTCACTTTGTCATAGAGCCACACAATGAATCTTCTAGTTACTCTCTTCATTTTGTGGCCGTTTCCTCTCTCCTTTTGCCAGAAGAGCTGGTTCTGAGTGCTACCCTGGCCTAGCGCTTCCTTTCCTACCTGCACACCTAGGAGGTTATTCCTTTTCCCTACTCCAACATCCAGAAAAGAGAAGCTCATTGCTTATGCTGCAATTTTGATAACCTACCTGGCAGAGCAGTTATTCAAATTTTAAGCTTCTGAATGCAGCAAGATCAACCTGGCCTATCCACATAAATAATTTTGACACGATAAGTATGCGAGAGCGATGATAACCGATAAGTGAAGCAATTACCTTGCTTTTTTGGATTATATTAAATGAAGATTCTGATAGAGTAATGAAAAGAGACAAAGCAGACAAAAAGTCGGCTGCAGAGCTTTTGGGCACTGTGTTATCTCTATTATACCATATTGAAATAGAGAAGCTATCACCAATCATGCATTTCTATGTAACTTCTGGCTTCTAACAGTGAACAATGAATAAATTGTCACAAGACAGTAACTGATAAATTGGGATTGGCAGTGCTTTTTAAAAAGCATAAATAAACTTACTAGTCACCTTTTTCTTTCTCAAAGCAGTTTTTAGGGGACTCCAGGAGAGGGAAATGCGGTGCAACTTATGTTCCCTTCTGTTCCCTGTCTCTACCCCAGTCCCTTTGCTGCCCCTGTTCTTTGTTTGCTACTCAGTTTTAAGGAGTCAGGACTGTGTTCTGGTGTTATCACCAAATTTCACCAATCCGTGGTCCTTTTCACCTGGGATGTGGCTTGACTGGGTGGAATTCACAGCAACATCAAGTTAGTTTACAAAGTTTACTTCAGGTGACGCAAGTTTCGCAAATAAGAGTGAGTATAAAATATGGACAATTAGTTCCATGAGCTCTGGGTTCCAGCAGAATAAAAGTTCTTTAACAGCCCAGAGATGCTTTAATGATGGCCCTGTCCTGTATTCACAGATTGTTCAGAAACAATATCCCCTTGTTGGAGGGAGTAGCAATAGGCACTTCTTCCATCAGAAACCACCTAAATTAGAGAGGGCCTTAGGTGTGAGTGAATGAAGTTTTCTAATTCGAATCACTCTAGCCCTTTGCTGGTTTAAGGATGACTTGTTTATTTATTTATATTTTCTTTTGAGACAGTCTGTGGTCTAATGGGGTATGGTTTAGGAATGAATAGAATTCAGTTGTTTTTACAATTACAGCACGGGCCACCTAAGCTAGTTATAGTGACGCACCACCCGCCATGGTGTAGACGCTGGGGCTCGAATGTGGAGGTAGAAGGACAGGGTTCAAGTCCCAAAGTCACCACTTACTTATGGTGTGGCATTGGGCAAGCCAGTGTTCCCTCGTGTATCTCATCTGTGAAATGGGAGTCATAGGATTTAAAAGGAGTGCATGTTAGCGAAAGTGCTTTGTGAATGATTAGGCACAGTGCGCACGTGAGTACTGACCTGCCTGGTGGATACCTTCAAGATTCCGGGAGAGGACCAGGCCCAATGCTGCCACTGGTTTTATCAAGGCCAATGGCTTATTAATGGCGGGGTTTGCTGACTTAGTTCCACGAAACAAAGAGTGTGCGAATAAGCATCATTAGTCATTTATTTCCTCTTTTGTTAAAAATGCAAAAGCAAACTATTCACATGGCCACTTTTCAAAATGAAAGGGCCAATAAGGTTATTAAAAGCAAATCACATTTGATTAAATTATTATCATGATGGTGTTTAAAATAACATTTGTTCTGTTTATCAAACTCCGGTCTTACCGCACTAGTAAAGAATTTGCCTTTTAAAAGAGCAGAAAAACAAGAAAATGGAAAGGAAGGCCAGTGTCCTCACCAAAGACTGGATCCTTGGATCATTTTTCACGAGTTCTTTACAAGCCTGCACTGCTAGAGCTCAGCCTTCCAGACCAGTCATACAAGTTAACGACAGTGGGGTTGGGAGAATCAAAGAATGTGGAGGGAGAGATGGGAGGAGAAGAAAGGAAATGTTGACATTGCTAACCCCGGTCTGCTTTTACATTTGCTTGGCAGCTCTTCCACTTTTATGACACATTTAGCTAGCTGACCTTACATAACTATTTGTTACTCATCCCGGTCTTCTTAAATGTATAATTTCTTCCCTACAATAAAAAAGATGGGTTGTTGGTGTCACTTGAAATAAAGGGAAAGAACATTTGTCAGTTTGTAGATGGTCCACCAACCTTATCCCTCAACATTAGAAATCAGCAATTATAAAGTATATTGCAATGAGCTTTACCATGACTGGTCATAACTGGAAAGACAGGGATTCACCAGATGTGGACCAGGTACATGCCTCAGGCACAGCGCCAGTTATGAGGACTGGTCAAGAACATCAGCCAGGAGCTCCAAAATTACTCCCCCTGCCAAATTACTGCCACCAGAGCGGCCCCCATGCTTCTTCCAGAACTCCCTGCCACCGATAACTAAAACTCCATGTACCCATTCCGATTGGTTAGTAGGTCCTACTGGTTGTTAAGTATTTGATATCTTGGATATCCACTTAGTATTACACAGTTAAGTAGACCGAATAGAGAGCTGTATTTCAGCCCATGGAAATGAACTTATGTCTGCAGTCCTTAAAAGAAATCAAGGTAAGCCTAACAGAATTCAAGCAGGAAAACTTAGAGACATATAATACTTTTAATCTATGTCTTATATTTATGTTTTTATAGGTTACTCTGGGTATACTTGATAAGGATACATGAGCTTTCCACTTCGGATGGGTATTAAACACATGGAGGGAACCAAAGTCATAGGGTTTTAGCACTCACTGACAAAGGTTTTTGCACCAGTCAAACACCTTTGCAAATCTCTTATGGTATTATACCTTTGACAACTAACCTTAAATAACACGGGGTAGATCGAAAGGAAGGAAGCTTGACCCAGCACATGCCATTTAAAAGAAGAGCACTGACATATTATAAGACCTGCAAAAACTATGCCAGGCCTGTTTATGTCCCAGGACCGAAATATGGTTTCTATAAAACCTAGAAAGTATTCCAAGATAGTCCAGGATTCTAGCTAATAACCCATTGCTTATGGACTGTATCCTTTTTGAGCACTTGACTTCAGAAGAGGAATAAAAACAAGGGCTTCTGATGAGACAGTAACAAAGGATCTGGCCATGATTGAATGAGTGCGTTTGGAGGCTGGAGCTCGTGCGCTGGGGAAACCCGGCATTTGCCACTGACTCGCATCTGAGTTCACCAGTATTGGTTCTGTCACATGAAAAGCAGGAGCCGTGGTGATATTTGTGTGAGTAGGGCCTAAGGAGTTAGGGGAGGCAGGCAGAGTCTCTCTCACACTACGGAGAGTATAAGCTCTGGTATATTCTCTCTCCCATTCCCTTGAGGGTTCATGTTCCATATCCCTAGTGTCTAGCACATAGGGGACGTTTAGCAAATATTCACAGAAAAAAATAAATAGTCTCAGAGATGAAATGTTAAGTTTTTTTTTCATACCTCATACGGGGTCTTCTCCTTGGAATGATTTTCTTTTCATTCGCTTTATGCCTACTCCTTCTCATTCTTCATTTATTTATTCATCAAATATTTACTGAGTGCTTACTGTAAGCCAGGAGCCATGTCAAGCACTGGGATCCAGCCCTGAACAAGACCTGGCTCAAAGGTCACTGCCTCTGAGAAGCGTTCCCCAAGTCTCTTGAGCAGGAGTTGCCCCACATCTAGGTCCCATATTATCTCTGCTGTTATTTATTACATCGCATTTTAATTAGCTGTGTCTAGTTCTTTCCCCACTCTAAAGCGATTTTCTCGAAGGCAATGATTGGATCTTGGTTATCACTATATTCTCACAGCCATTAAAACATTATCTGTGACAGTGGTAGATTGGTGGCAAACATGACTGATTCTTCACATTTTCCTGCAGCCTTGGCCTTTGTCATATGACCTTGTAGCTCTGTTCATCAAGAGGCCAATCTTATTTCCCAATTCCTGGAATCTGGGTTGACCTTGTGACTTGCTCTGGCCAGTAGAACATGGCAGGAGTAATTCCATAATAGTTCTGAGCTTATTTCTCAAGAAAGAATAAGCCTCATCTAGCCTGGTGGGTGATGGGAGGCCCATAGCTTCATCACCTTTGTCTCCCCAGCTAACAGCCAGCCAAATGCCACACATGTGAGCAAGGCTGTCCTACACCAGCAGCCCTCAGCCAACTCACCAGCTGAGCACAAACATACGAACATGTCCTGTTAAGGTAAGTTGAGCCTTGTCCAGATCAGCCAACTGCCCAGCTGATCCACAGACTTAGAAAAACTAATCAGTACTTATTGTCTAAAACCACTGAGTTTTGGTGCGACTTGCTACCCAGCACTGGCTAACTGATACAATGATATTTTAAGACAAATTTTCTTTTCTTTCACTTAAACAGCCACAACCAAAGATGGTGTATACTCTTGATTAGAAAGTTTAACATTTTGTTTGGGGAAAAGCAGTCAGTTCTTTATCTTTCTGACGTTAGGGGCTGCCAGTCTTGGCCCTGGTAAAGATCATGAACACCTGGATGTCAGAGCTGGAAATAACCTAGTGGTCATCTTACTTACACCCCTCAATTTCTTGAAAAGGAAAATGAGCCAAGAAAAGTGGTGTAACTTACTCAAGGTCACCCAGCCTCTCACCAAGTGCAGATTCAACCGCAGTCTATTTTGGCATAGTACTGGAAGAGAACTGTGGGCCTCCACAGCCACAACACATTTCTCACCCCCCAACCAAGCTTTGGTAACTGAAGTCTTCCATTTATCTTCTTTTTTTTAAAAGGTGCAGCTGGCACAAACTATTCATAAACATAGTCGAACTTAATGAGGAACACTATAAGCATCCAAGAACAAGGTTATCTAAGTGCTTCGATTACTAAAGAAATGCAGTATGTGTATTTTCTTCTGCCCCATTTATAATGTTTTTGGACCCTCACTGCAGGCTAAATTGATGCCAAGAGTTCCCCAACAGACAGATGTGTGTTCATGCATGCCCCCTCAGCTTGGAGCTTATTAGTCTTACAAAACACCAATTTCTCAACTGGCCACACGATTATTAAACTCTGACTCGGGGGATATGATCACTCCTAAAGTTTGTTTGGTAGAGGAATTTCCTTTGCTGCTGGATCATGTGATTCTAGGAGGACTATAATCAAGCGGTGCTCAGGCACAGGAGCTCTTCGAGGAACATTGTTTTCCAGCAAGAAAACGAGCAACTTCATCTGAAACACACTTCGGCGTTTGGCTTAGTAGGATGTAACGGAAGCCTTCTTTGCTGAGTAGGCAAAGGAACCATGGATTGGAGATTGGGAGGAAAGAGCTGAGGGTTGTGGTTGAAGCATCTAGGTGTTGGTACAGTATTTTCCCAATGAAAGTCAATGGCTGAAAAACTGATACATATCCCTGGTCTAAATTTATAATAATCAACAGCTATGAAGACAAAGCATTTGGTATCGATCTTCTCTTAATCAGAAATCAAACTGAACCTTATCTCATGACAAAATAAAATTAACTCTTTTGTTAATTACTGTGATTATCTTCCCCACATTTATTTTGACAGCAGAGTCAATGGTGGAAAACTATCTCCTTAAATTGCCTCTTGCCTATTATGGATTACAAATTCATACAATTTTGATAGATGATTTTATTCTCTCTTTTACACTTGCTTTGGGGTCTTTTGCAACACATGATTTTTTCACAGAAATGCCTTGGTGACTTAAAAATAAAGAAATGAGAGGAAAGCTCATATCCAAAGGATGAACTATTTGGAGAGACACCAGATCTTAGAACTACATATCAATCACAGGGATTCTCATCTTTCCTTTAAGTTTCCCTCTAAGGATGTTCCAGAATTCTGGAATGTTATAAGCAGAAATTAAAAGATTATTGTGATTGGTTTAGGGGTTGTCAGTCCAGGATTACCTCAAATGTGATGTTTGGCTTAAGGCCTAGTGTTACCCCAATGTTGCATTACTTCCTTAAGGAGGTAGAAGAAAATTCTCAGGTCACCATAAGCATTCAAACTCAGGAATAAAGGTCGTTGTCTGTGCAAATCTCCATCAGTCACCACTGAGACTCCAGACTTCCCTGACTTTACCATAGTTCCGCTCTTGGGCTTTACAAATCATCCTTCAGCTCCCTTTTCTGGTTCCTTCAGAAGCCAAAAGAGCTTGGATAAGAGAATGGCCTCTGTCAGGATCAAAGGGAACATATTATTTGCTAATTTAAACCCTTTATTCTCTGGAGAGGCACAACTTCTCTGAAGAGTTGGCTGTTGGCAGCATTTTCCCAAAGCACAAGTTCTTTACTAAAAATGTTAATCCTCCAAAATGGCCTTGTTCACCCAACTTGTGAAGCAGATGGGGGAAAGGTAAATGTCAAGCTTTACTGCTATTTTATTATGATCCTCAGAATATAATGAAATTCATTCATTCATGCATTCACTCATCAGTTATTAGGCATCAAGTATGTGCCAGGTCAGTATTAGGAGGACCCATATTTTTCTTTCCAATGTTCAAAGACCAGTAGGAGAGGCATGCACATAGGAGGTTGTAGAACATTGGTAGGGACATTTTTTTTCAGCTCTTATGCTGGGTCCCTCTTAGTAAACCTAATTTCTGTGTCTTACTTGGTATTCACAGGAAAATAAAGAATCTGTACTTTGGAAATCTGTAGATTGGGGAGAATGCCAACAAAAAAGTAAAAAGTTAAGCTAGAGTCAGGCACAGGAGAACATAGAAAATGCACCTCATCAATGTTTGAGAGTGGAGTGGGAGGACGAGAAAAGGCGTGCAGGAAAAGGTAGATTCTTCAATAAATCTCAGTATAAATATGAGTTCATTTTAAAGCAGTTCCACAGACAGAATATTGGAGAGGGACCCACTCTGTATCTTCCCCATGCAACCTCTACCCTTCCTAAGCCACTATGCTCTAGAGTGCTCTGATGAACTGGAAGCCTCTCAGGGTTGCCCATTTTATACTCTGGCAAGCCACCAGAGAACTTTCTGTGCACAGATCAGCTTTGTCATGCTGGCAAGTCTATTAACTAGCGTGGCCTACCCAACTGGAGTGTCATGTGGTTTGTACTGTGTTTTGTGGTTAATGTTCATGTACGTTATTATTACTGATATTATCTGCTGTCGATGCTCTAGTGAAAACCTTTTTTTGCTTCCTCCCTAGTGGCTCAAGGAAAAGGAGAGTTTTACAAACAAATAAATAAACTTAAAATTTCCCGACACATAGAAAACATGGAGAGGGCTGTTCCTGGATAAACACATTGGCATTTTCATTTGGAAGGTTCTTGTTTTCTAACGAATGACTTTCTTATTGTCCCCAAGTAGTTCTACAGTACTTTACAATAGAACACAAAAGATTGAAAAGATAGGTAATTTTCTCAGTTAAATTGAGACTTGAAAATTTCTTTGGACTTTTTAGTGATTTTTCTTGCACATTTTGCACATTTTATACATTTTCAATTTAATACACTCACGAAGGCAGTTCTGGCTTATCTATGAGTAACTAGGCACTACCTTGGCTCAGACATTCCTAAATCCATCTATTTTAAGAATTTTAAAGTACCTCTTATCATTTCAGAATTCAGATTCAAAGTCAGGGAAAGGAAGAGAGATATTTGTTCTTGGCCTCAGTCCCATTCTGAACAATATGAGGTTGATATGGTAGCTTGGAGAATGAATTTGGGATGTGTATAGATTTTATTTTAAAACTACTTACATTTCCTCTTTCATGAACAAGCAAATGGTGGTTTTTGCAACTGTCTTCCCCAACTAGGAACACATCTTTTGTGAAAGGAACACTCTCTTAGCTCACTGTGTCTTTTTTTTTTTAAATAAAAATAAAACTGTATCTTATTTTTGTGTGTGGGAAGATTAAGATACTTTCCTTAGAAAACCTCTAGTATAGAGAGAAAGTCAATAAAAAGCCTGAGATCATTTATCTCATGAATTCTTGGAAACTTAGGTACCTGGACCGGAAAGGTGAAACACGGAATCAAGCCCTATTTCCAGTTCATAACTCAAATGAGCTGGGCAAACTGAGGCCTCCAGGCTCTTTCAGCCCCATGAAAAATCGCACAGGAATTCTTTAGGCCATCAATTTTCCTCTGTGTTTTGGAGTTTTACTATTTCTAGAAATAACTAAAATGACTCCACAGTGAGATTAGAAAGACCACAGAGTCTCTGCTTCCTAGACGACGCTGTCCCGTTGTCAATGCCATTATCCTCTTCTGTGTAGAAAGGTATAGCATGTGTGGAGTCTCTTCCCTTCCTTCCCAATATCCTGGGATATTAAAAGTTAAAAGTTAGTCTTCAAAGTCAGTCTTAACCTTAGAACTATCGACAAGTTTTAGAGAAACCCTCAAGTCCCCTCTTGTGGGTCCGGTGGCTGTGTCTCATTGGCTCTCACGGAGGCTGTGGACCACTCTTTCTGGCAACCCGCACATGCTCACATCCCAGTAATTTCTTTCATGTCCTGGCTCTTCTATTTCATTATGGCTCTTCCTCCATGGGCTCTTGTTTTCAATCAAGTTTTTCTTTAGTGAGACGTGAGAAATGGCCCTTTCGTTTTCTTTGCCGTTTGTACTTCTCTTCACCATCACCGTGGGGCCGTTTCACACTATCATTTTTAAAGGTCACTTGTTTTGTTCTATGTGCAGTTGAGCCTGACAATGGGCTAACGACACCCTAACAAGCCATATTAAAATTACGGGCTGTATGATCGTAAACAACTATTGAGTAAAAGGAGAAGAAAGTAAACACGCTCCCTTCCAAGAAACCGACACTGAAGATATTAGTTAAAATGTTAAAGTATATTAGCCAATTACATAAAATCCTTTTAAATTGCCTTGCTTCATTTCAAACATGGCATGGGCTATTTTGTCTGTGAACTCAAGTGGAACAAAGAGCTACAGAATGCAATTTGTGTCAGGAGCTGGACTACAGAAGGACAACTAATTCTAATTAGTACGAATTCCCCATGGGCCAGAGGGAGGCCAAGTGCAGGAACCAACTGCCTAATGCTCTTTCTATCTTGCAACAGGTGGGCCGAGGCCTTCTAAAGGTTGTCATGGCAATAGCTAATGGTAGACCTTTAGCTGGACACCAGTAATTAATTGCAGGCATGTCTAGCCTTTGAATGTGATATCTTTTAATACATTTCTGAACGAAAAGAAGATTGGCTCTTCTAATTGGTTAAAATTAAAACAGCAGAAGCCTTTGCCAAGAAGTACTGCGATATAGTACAAGTCTGATTTCAGCTTCTCAAACTCAGATTCTTTGCCTATCACTACATGAAGGAGTAAAGAGAAAGGTATTCACTTCTGATAAGGCTAATATTCAGTTGAATGTGGGCTCAAGAGCAAAATATTCACACAATCCCCTGCTCAGCCGTGCTTATGGCCTTTACAAAGCGTACCTTCAAAATTCTGACAGATGATCAGAAATGTGCATTTGATCGCCCTGAGCGTTTATAGCCTGCAGGGCAGCTAGCACTTAGTAGCGATCTCCTGTGATGGCCTTCTGCTGGAAGGGTGACCTCGGCACACCGCTTGACTTGCAGATGTGGCTCAGAGCTGGGGAGTGCTGGAGCCCCTTGTGGGATGAGGGGACTTCAGAAGACAGCTGAGCCAGGTACTCTACGGGAGTCCCCTGGATGCCCAGCTGCAGACCCTGGGTGGACACTCTCACCTTGGTAAGCAACCCTAAAACCTGGGCAAGGCTGTAATGGTGGCCCACTGGAGCAACAGGGCCTGGTCCAGTTTTCCCAAAGTGCCTGCGGATAGTGTAAAAGAGAATATTCTCTTCCTTTGGGTTTGGAATTGTGCTGTTGCATATTCTGGAAAAAAGACCAACCAGGACAGAAATTAATAGCTAAACGTGGATTGAGTCTTCCTATATGTCAGGCATCGTACTAAGTACTTTGCGTGCGTGATTCTTCCAGGAACATCAGGAAACAGGTGTTATTATGATTCTAGTTTTAAGGATTGGGAAACTGAGTCATAGAGAAGTTGACTTGTTTCTTGTTTCCCAGACAGGAAGGGACAGAATCAGGATTTGAATCCAAGCCTGACCCCAAGGCTTGAGCTGTTCACAGAACAGAAAGCCATTGAAACGGTAAGTTGAGTTGTGTTTATTTATTGCAGAACGCAACCGATCCCCCTTTTAAATGATTCAATCCAAAACACAACATGTAATCTTTGAACTCTGAGTTCTGAGTTCAGGAACCTGAATTTCTGAACTTTGACCCCATGTATTAAAATGATTTTTTTCAAGGGACCCTGTATTAAATGCTTATATTTCTAATTGCAGGTCCATTCATCCTTTTTCCCTTTCTGTTGAACAAAATGGGAAGTGCAACTATTCTTTTCCCTTGTTCTAATGGTAGAAGAAATAAATAAATAAATGAGGATCTGTCCCCCTTCTCACTGTATCAGCCAAAAACACATTTGAAATTTTCCAGCCACTTCTCTTTTATGTCTGATGTTTTAAAAAAAAAATAATGTTTTAGTGAAACAAACAGATTCAATCCATTTTAAGAAATGGATGTTTTAAAAATATGAGGTTCTAAGCGAAATTATGCTGAATTATATATTTATGAGGATTAACTTGTTTTCATGAATAGTACAGCTTTTCCTGGGTGAATAATTTCCTTTTGGCTTCATTGGATGAGAAAAATATACATAGGAGTGTTTTTTTTTTTTTTTTTTTTAAGAGATCTTCATTCTTTAGGTGAACACTTGAGTTCGAAATATTTATTCTTGCTACTCTCCAAGTGTGCATGAATAAAAAGTATATGAGGGAAAAGAAAACTAAAGCATCTTCAGGAGTTCGGTTCCTTGAAAAAAAGTCTTAGCACAGTTCTCTGACCATCTTACTGTGATACGTTATGTGGGCAACAGACTCCCATCCCGTGTTACGACACGTCCCCTATGTTGATGTACGTATGTGCTGGTGTAGTCACCTTTACCTACGCATGTGCAAAGCAGAACAGTTTTTAATTCATTGTAACAGATGGAAAATTTCTGGGCTGTGGACCACAAAAGGAGGAAGATATTTTAGAGAGTGTTATTGCTTTAATACTGTTTCTTTATCAGGGCCTACTCCTCGGTAAATAAGGCAGCAATCGGATTCCCCGTGGATTTACTTTTACTAAACAACTGGACTGAAAATGCTCCAGAGAGGTATGCCCTCCCCCCACCCTCCACACACCCCCTTCTGTTACTAGAATCGTTTTATTAATAAAATGCTTTTAACATGACCTCCCAAGATTTTTGACTCTTATTGCTTGGGTGGCACTGGAGGCTAAAACGAGGCTCCTTTTAATAACACATTTGCATAAGTTGATCTGAAAGATCCCCATGCGATTACATGACTCCAGGGTTGGCCTGTCATCTCAGAAAAGCCTGAGGTACTCGTCCCAAAGAGATCAAAACTCAAGAATTAACTAGTCTTCATAAAACGAGAACATCTCTAGGAGCAGTAAAACAAATGATTATCATTTCTTTTTGGCGTTGGACTATGCCAAGCTAGAGAAAAACAGAGCTTTCAAACGTTGACAATCTGGTATATTGAAGTATGACCATTATTTTTTATTTTCCACATTTTTGGTCCAAAGACAGTTCTGAGTAATTGATTCCCATAATGAGCTATGGTTCGTTAGTCAATTTAATTTATAATTGAATTGGATGGATGTAACTCTGTGTAAAATTGTCTCTGAAGAATCTGTTTTGTTCGTCTGTTCAACTTCTGACAGGGATGGAAGAAAATCTAAATTATTCCCTCCTGCAAGGGGGAAAAATTCAGAGTCTCAGCCTCCCTGGTGAAATTAAGAGAAAAAAATATTTTTAATAGTTGCCATGCAAAAATATTATGGCTTTACTAAAATTTAGACAAGCATGTCAATTAACACATTCATGGCGAGGTTGGTGGATTCAGGCGTCTGCGTGCTGCCTGAGGCAAAGGCCTTTCCCGAGCGCCGAGAAGGGTTTCTCATTATTAGAACGAGCACCAAATCTCCCTGCATTTATTTTTATCAGTTATTGACAAAGATGGTCGCATCGCTACATAAATATGCCCAGAAAACAATAGCTCTAATTCTCCAGGTGTTTAGCAATCATCACAACTTGTATTTTCTATATACATTTCCGCTAATGGTGTAAATTTGGGGATCAATTATTAAAATAACCACGTGGCGTTTTTTTCTGAAGTTTTGAAAGACTGTCCGGAAAAAAAAATTTTTTTAACTTTAATTGTTAACAACAGGCTTTCATTTTTGTTCAAAGATTTTTCCTCTGCTTCCCCAAGCCCTTCACATTTAAAACTTTTACAACCATCTTAGCACACACTCAAAACAAAGCCATAATTATGTAAAAAGAAATGTTTTACAGTTAATGCCATCTAAGACACTCACCAAGTGCCAAAATGCATAGGATTTTGGTAAAAGGCAATCTGTTCTTTGAGGATAATGCATGCAAACCAGTCTTGTGCAAAACCTGAGGCAGGAATAGTATACCGCCTCGGATCACACCTATGGAGCTGACTTTGATGCTATGCCCAGAAGTGGGTTACAGGCTGGGATTTGAATGAAGTTTAATCATTTTTAGAAGCGAAGGCCCTTCAGGGTACTCTTGTTCCATAAGACTTATTGTATCTCCGACAGACGAAGGCAGAGGCTGTATTCTTCCTTGTTAACAGTAGTAATACAGTAATGATCTCTAATGACGGACTGTTGTATGGAATAGACTGACTGGGATGAAAACAGCTATCATTTTCCCGTCGTCAAACCCCGTCCTTCTGTGGCGAAAGGGATCATGAATGCACATCCCAGAATCCGACGGAGAAGGCATTCTATCGCTGTGTGTCCACTGCCATTTGTGTGGGCTTTAATCTAATCCCTTGCAAATGTTAAAAATATATATTTCAGTTAGCTACAATGATATGAATAAATAAGGTCGAATTAAGGTGGGTCAGGATCTAAAGTTCAAATGTTCCAGTTCCCAAGAGACAGGTACACCTGACTGTTCCATCTTTCTTGGACCTTCGTGGGGTTTTGAGCAGCTTCTTTTTTTTTTTTTTAGTTTCTGACATGGACAAGAAAGATATTTCACTTGGAAAAATACCACGCAAATGAGCCAGGCTTGACGTCAGCCCCCTGATTCTAAACAAAGCAGGAATTAACTTTGTCGGATGAACAAAATCACAGGAGATCACTTAAATTCATAATTGTTACAGTCCTCCCAAAGAACTTTTCAGGAGAACTCATCTTTTATGTAAGTCAGCTATGTAAAATGGATTGAAAGTTGAATCTAACAAAATATTCAAACCCACATCAATCATTCATACATAATGCACACAGTTCAATGAGGGCCGACTCCAGGGCCCAGATAAGCAGTGTCACAGTAAGTTATGTTCTGTGGCAGCAAAATCAGTTGTGATCAATCACCTAGTAACCAGCGTAAGTTACATTTTTACTTTAGTCCTTAAACTCTTTGGAGTGTACTTTGAAAAGTATTGTTTTTAACTAAAGTAGTAGATCAATACTGGTGATCGATAAGCACTCATTTCCAACTAACGAGGACAATGGTGAGTGAGTTCCTTTAAACATTTTCATAGCGGCAAATGTTGGGTTGAATAGGAGATCATTAATATGTCAAATTTTAAGCAGGATCTTAAAAATCTCCTCTGGGACCACTCTCAAAGGGCGCCCACGTTCTTCAAGACAACTGTTCCGTTTCTAGGATTTCCGGTAAACTCATCAAAACCTTGTATATTGATAGGTCCTGCAGTTTCAGTCCAGACCCAGGAAAGTCTAAATCATTAGGTATTGAAAGTCTGGGGCGTTGTGAAACTTCATCATGCATTTTGTGAGATGAGGTGAAAGCCCTTGGGATGGCCCTCGTGAATATCAAGAAGAGAAAATAAGGGGTTCTCATCGTGGGCCCACGCTTCCTGTCAGACGTGAGACCATGGAAAGAAGCTTGTTGCCCACTCTTAAGAGTAGGAGAAAGAAGGAAGGTTTGGACACTGGTGACATTAATCGATTTTTCCACAGTTGACACATTCTCTCTTTTAACCAATTCCTCGAGGGCAGGGACTATGGCTTATATTTTATTGTATTCAGGAGTTGCTAGTGTATTTTTGGCACCAACAAAAATATTGAAGGAATATCCACCGGTGATATTTCTCCAGCACCTTACAGTTTTGACTTAAAAGCCACAGCTGGCCATGGATCCAGTGGCTTGACTTCAACAACAGTAGAGGGTTGACCTGGATGAGAGATACATGGAAACTGGGTAGTTATCGCAAGACAGGATGGACCATAAAGTGGCCTTTAAAGGAGTCGCAGGTTTTTGGCTTTGAGAGAGTGGAGGGGGACAGAAGGGAAGGTAGAAGGTGGAATGGACAAGAAGGAAGGGACTTGCTCCTCCCTGGACCCATGTTATTCAAGCTTTTTTTTTTTATTGCACAGCGTTCAATTAAAAAAAAATCCTTTGAGCATACAACTATCCGTGTTTGTCTATAAATTGTATACATGTGCTGGTATCATCAGTTAATATCTCAAGCACAACACCCAGAGCAAAATTTATCATTTCTAATAATGAAAGTGGCTGACTTAAAAATTTTTTTTTCCTGTTTTTGGTTGATGTCATATAGAATTATATTGTCCTTATTTTGGTTAGTAATGTGGCCGTGCTGAGCTCCTGCTTGGGAGAGCGTGTGCGGCAGCTCCACCTCGGAGTGCCGGCATCAGTTTTGATCTGTAGGTTTCGCAATCTGTATTAATTTCAACCTGTAGTTTTGCAGCAACTTTCAAACATAAGGTGACTACTTTGTGAGGTCAGTATAGCTAAAGTTAGATAACAGACTCCATAAATCCATCTTCTCAGTACGGGTAACCCTCAGTGATTGCGTGTTGTGTGTGCTCTCACTGCTCACCTCAGAATCCAGCGGTTCCCACACTACTCGAGGCTGTCTGGGGTACATACAAATCGGGTGGGCATTTCGATTCATATGGCAATTCATATGGCGCATACTTGTAAAGCTTATTTTTTATGTATGTATGTATTTATTTATTGGAGAGAGGGAGAGAGAGAGAGAGAGTGTGCGCACACTCTCGTGTGAACTGGGGGGGAAAGGGACAGAGTCGGAGAAGGAGAGAGAGAAAGTCTTAAGCAGGCTCCACACCCAGCAAGGAGCCTGACTCAGGGCTTGATCTCACGACGCTGAGATCATGACTTGAGCTGAAACTGAGAGTCAGATGTTTAACCGACTGAGCCACCCAGGCCTCCCCGCAAAGCTTATTTTTAATATAAGTATAAATGAACATCCTAGCACTTTTCTCTGCATACCAAAAGATCATCCTGCACAGCCCATTTTAGAGAACACTGCGCTTGACTACAGGAAAATGCCCAACTGTTCTCTGGGTCTGAATAGACTTCATCTGACATGAACACCAAAGACCCTGACTTCCATACTCCTATGTGGGGGAAGGTAGCATTGTATTACAGACAAAGAGAGTCACTTCTGCCTCCTCCTCCTTTAAGCAATACATAGAGATAGGAATTTATTCATCCATTCATTGATTCTATAAATATTTACTGGGAGCAATCTGTAAGTCTGGCATTCAGTCCTCTGTCCATATGGAATTTATGGTCTAATGGAGACTATGGAGGCAGGACATTATAATGCATCAGGATGAGCGCACCAATGGCAGCAAGCACAGGTGCTCTGTGCACCAGGAGGGACGGCTCACTGAGATGTGGAAGGTCAGGAAGAGCTCCCTACAGGAGGTGGCATGGGCATTGAGACCATCAAACGAAGTGAGACTGGTACTAAAGGGAGGGAGAGCAAGGTGTCTTACGACCGAAAGAACTCCTTGAAGGCTGGCGTGTAGAACATTAAGGCAGTGAGAAGTGAGACCGGAAGGTTAAAAGAGAGATTAGCTTTAGCAAGGCCTTATCTATGTTGTTATTAAAGTTTAAATTTCATCCTGAGGGCAAAGGAAAGCCATTTCAACAGGGGACAATATGATTAAAGGAAGTCAACTATGGAGAGTATTTACTAGGATGCCCGGCTCTTGCTAAGTACTCAGTAAGTGGCAGCTCTGATGAACGTTATCAATACCAATATCATTATCAATCTTGGTTTCTCAATATTATTATCAGCTTTGATCTGTGGAGTCATCCTTCCAGTTGCAATTTGGAGAGTAGATTGAAAGGGACAAGACATTTTATCTGAGCTCTTTGTTCT
The DNA here is from genome assembly GCF_964656455.1 of Halichoerus grypus. Classification (NCBI taxonomy): domain Eukaryota; kingdom Metazoa; phylum Chordata; class Mammalia; order Carnivora; family Phocidae; genus Halichoerus; species Halichoerus grypus. The sequence goes on along the minus strand of NC_135716.1, from coordinate 115,834,506 downwards.
TAACTTCTTTTCTTCTGGAGATTTGCTGAGCCCACTTAGTTCTATGCTTTCCTTCTTAAAGAATCTTTTATAAAATTTTAATTTTATCTACATATTTATTACTGAAATGGATTTAATGGGAAGAGGTAAATAGAAAAGGGTAAGACTTGGAGATGTGTTTTTGAAGAGCTTTGATCATAGAGAATCACATATCTCATGTGGAAAGCATTTCACACTGGGCCAGTTAGGTGCACATACTTAATAAATACTTGTTGACTGACATAGTTTTTCTGCTAACTTGAGGAAACCTCTCACTCTCAAAAGCCTGGATGACTTATTCTTTTCCTATATGAAAATGTCTACTCTCCCCCCTTTCCTTTGCAGTGTGTGTGTGTGTATGTGTGTGCACGTGTGCATGCATGCACTCATGTTTGTGTTTGCATGAGATGTGGGGCTGTTTGGTAAGTTTATATAACTGCGGGGTCAGCTCCTTTGGCCCGCCTTCCTGGAGCAATTAAAAAGGCAAGTGCTTTCCCTTTTAAATGTTGTACTGAGCACATTAGTCTACCATTTTGTAAGAGCTTCACGAGTCACATCTCATTGAGGGAAATTCTTCATCAAGCACTGAGGATTGAACATTTCTTTAGATTATGCAAATATTAACAAAGATATTGTCAATGGAATTGCCGATGATTTTGAAGATAATTTCTCTTTGTGTCATCAACATCTGCTCAGAAAAATTTGGAGAGCCTGTTTTTCTTTGATGTCCTTAGGCTGCCATCTTGTCAAAGGAAAGCAGCCCCCAACCTTTCTTCTGTGTGTTAATCTCAGTTCAAAAAGTGTCCAAATGAATACAGATGTGGAGTTTTACATCCTTAGTGTGGAAGATGGACTATGGAAAATTATCTTAGGAATGATCATGAGAACCCATAAGAAGTACCATTTTTACAGGAACAGGCACTGGTTGTTAAGGGGATAAAGAGCTAGATGATGTAAAAACCTAGCTGTGTTTTAGGCATTTCATCATTCAAGGAAACAGGCGGCTTATTCCCATTTTTGGAAACAGCAATGCCTGCTGTGCTGAAATTAAACATTGCATGAAACAGGTATTTAGAATGCCCATCAGTAAAAAGATTAAAAACAGTAAATCTCAGGCCCGTGAGGCCTAGACTCAATCTGGCAAGCAGCCTATTCTGCAAAAGACTTCCTACTTTTGAAGACAGCAAACTTCAGTCTGGCCAGGCAAAGACCAAACACAAATACGGCGAGGGAATCCTTTATTTTTCTTTCTTGCTTGAAGGGTACTGATACCTCAATCCTTTTCTTAGTTAACACGGAATCTAGTCCCAAAGGCAAGAACTTAATTCCCCGAGACAAAAGTGTGAAAAACCTACCGAAAGAAATAATGTGCAAGCAAGAAGCACACCTCTTCAGATGACGAAGGGGGCAGTCCACATGGAGGCGTCTGAAGGAACGGGTCTGTTTGTGGGACGGATCATGTCCACCTGTCAAAGTGTGTGATTGTGAGATCCCACCTTCACTGAGTTATACACAAGGAGAGATGATTTTCCTCCAAATAAACAACAAAACAAATATTAGTTTGTGATTCTGCTTATGTCTGAAAATGCACGAGAAAGTCAAACATAATTTAAAGTTGGCATTACAAAGCTAAGGGTATACAATCTGGAATGGATGATCTTTTTTTTTTTTTGTGCACATTGTCAAGTTATAGTTTATCTTTGACTTTTATGTGTGCTTTCCCTTTTGGGTGCATTTTCATCCAATACTGTTCCAGATTTATATACGTAATATCACCTAGAGAATGAGGTACAATATGCAATACTGGTACTGTTGGTATAATCCATTTACAATAATAAAAAGTTAAAAAGACAAAATGTAAGGATAATAGTGAACAACAAAAAAAATCAGTGCATTTCTAGTTTCCTACTTCTAACTTTTCATTCTCTAACATGTCCTCTGGCGCGTATGTGTTAAGAAGTGGAGTGTCTTACACCCTTTCTCTTTTCACCCCCACTTCCATTTTGTCCCCCTTGTCGCTGTATTCATCCAGGACCTTAACTCCTCCGACACTTCCTCTTGTTTTCATATTTATAATATGCTTTAAAAATTTCATTTGACATCCTCCATTACTCGATTTCATTTTAAATACTCAAGATTTTTCATTTTTAAATATTCAATCTGCCATATTATTATTATTATTTTGCCATTAGCTTCCGTTTATTTCTCGGTTTTTGCAGAGTGCTTCTGAAGCACCGCTTTTGTCTCTACCCTTCCTTCCCCTTTTTCATATTCTCCCTTTCTCCCAGCTTCTACTGCCTCAGCCTGTGTCTCTCCTCTTCACTCTTCATCTTCAATGATGCCTTTTCCTCTGCTCCTTTCATCTGCTTCTTCTTCCTTCCCTCCCTCCCGGACTCTTTTCCTCCTTGTATGACATTCTTTTTTTCTATTGGTTTATTTCTACTCAGAGCAAGTACACCTGACATTTCCTCTCATTTCATTGGCTCAAGCAAGTCACATGCCTAAACCTGACACCAGGTGGGCAGAATTTACTTCTCCCCGGGAAGGTGTTGTAAGTCACATGGCAATAGACTGGAAATAGAATATTCTTGCAGGGAAATGGGAGTGAATAACTGTGAACAATAATATGATTATGATACCTAATAAATGCTACTGAATTGAATTATAATCAGAAACACTTAATGACCAATGTATTCTATTGAGAATGTGCAGACTTATGAGAGTTTTAAGAATTATTCTTATTTTTTATTTATTGTCCTCCTCAAAATCCTCCACTCACAAGAGGATTTGAAAAACATCAAACTCAGATTGAGTACTGATTCAACAGGCATAAAATTGATCGTGAAGTGTTTAAACAACAAAGATAATATGACACAGGAAGAAACTACAGGGTTATTTTTTTAAGCACCGGGGAAAGATTTTTGGTGGAGTGCTCACATCAGAAATTGTTCTACTTGCACCCAGATCCAGAGGAGTTTTTTTTTTCTTTTTTTAAAATCCTGTTCACTACAACTAGCATGGAGGGAAGAAAGAGGATGACTCTATAGATTGTCCATCCTGAGAAATATGAGCCAGTCTTTGCACAGATTGGTGCAGCAGCTAATCAAAACGTACTGCTACAGCAAAAGACTTAGGACCGGAAAGTCTGCACCTTCTCTCACTTACCAGACAAGGGACACTTCACAGCCTAAGCGCCTCTCTTCTCTAGCTGCCGGCACAGTTTGCATGTTGTTCTTGGATCACTCTTTCTCCACGGGGCTGGTGCCCTGACCAGGGTAGGTAGGTGCTCAATAAATATGTATTTGTCCAGTGAATCCATGACTGTGTAGCAGTTGCAGACAGAGAGGCTGAATATTCTCTACCGGTAGTGTATCAGTCTTGATAAAAGAAAGTGACGGCTCTAGTTTAAATTCCTGTTGGATGTAGACGAGTATGTGTGATAGTGCAAGAGACCAGAAGTGAGGTGTTAGGCAAATAAGCATTGCTTTAACTCACTTCTAAATACAAGGGAACTTTAGTTCATCCCAGACACATACTGTAGTTAGATTTGTATCTTAATTGTAGCCTGTTGTCTATGGCCATATCTATAATTAAATTTTTTAGCTTACTCTGTATATTTCATTGCATAACATGCAATTGGCCCTTCTAAATTTTCCCCTTTTTAATTTTAAAATTTTTTTCTGAATTTCTAAAATCTTTTCTGGTATGGCTAAGAAGTTCTAAAATGGATGGAGCTAAACCAACCTTCATCATGTGTCCAGATGGTCAGAGAGGGAAGATCACAGGGTAAATAACATCCCTCTCAGACTCGACCTGAGTAAGACCTGAGTCCCTCTGGGTCATCCCCATCTACACAAACATCTTACATACAATAAGCACTCAATAAAAATTTGCTGGATCAAATAGGAGAGTTAGAGACAGGTTGTGGTGATCAGAAAGGCTAGCTCGCACACCACCCAGAAATCCCAAGACTCATCACCAGCTGAATATGTCTGAACAACTCATTAAAAACCAGGGGAAATGCGGGAGAGCATTTCTTCCCTACCCCATTACTCTGTGGGAAATATAAATGAAATAGATCATTTACATAACGGCATAATGTGCCTAGATATAACAGATTATTTGCATAACTGCATAATGCCACCAATCAGGAAAAAAAGCCTTAAATATTTCTGGGATACGAACATACAGAATTATAGAAGGTATGCATATCAACCAATAATCAGAGCCTTATCTTTTTTGTAACTTGTATCCCAATAGAGTGAAACAAATCTACAGAAATGAATGAACCACCCAGCACCATGAAATGAAGGGGGCAGTGCTTGTGAGACCCAAAACCGCATGGTCTGGGTTCAGTTTCCCCAGACCAACGTTCTCTTCCTGCATAATGAATGATTGATAGGGACCTGTACTGATTGGAATACAAGAGCAAGGCCTTTTGAAAATAATTTTAGAGCGAGTAATGAGGAAGGAAGGACGAGATTGTTCTCTTAGGTATCAAATGCCTTACCTTTCTTGTTAACAATGATAGCACTTCGAGGCACTAGCAGGATAAGGAAGAAAAAAAAAAACAGTACGGTTTAGAGAGCTTTAATAATCTTTTTTTTTTTTTTTTTCCATAACCAGAGTAGCTATGCCAGGTTATATATTTACCTTAGTGCAAAAGTTCTTTAGTGTGTACAATTCCGCTGAGTTCATTATATTTTTAATGTATCTCAGACTCATTTCAGATCTTGATTTCCCAGTACAAACTAGAGTAACAAATATATAATTATTCTCATAAATAACTCAGCACCTTATATTTCAAACAAGTTTCCCCACAAGGCACAAGTGCCCTATATTGAATTCTTTTAAGTGTAAGTTGATTAAGGTAAAAATTAGTTGTTATTACCTTATGGACATTTTAGTTTTAGCAGCAATTCAAAGCCAGATCTATCACAAGTAGATTTGTTGCTGCCCACAGGTATAATCATCAGGAAAATTAATAATCATGTTCAGTATGACTATAAATCATTGTGGTTTAGGCAATTAATTTCTGTAGAAAAATGAAAGATCTATAAGTATTATTACTGTGCAAACTACATGTTGTGAAAACCTAGATCCAACACAGTCAAATTGCAAATGCAGGGTTTCTAATTTCAGAGTGTGATAATATGGGGTCATCAGGGGAAGCTGATGGCTCTGAATAAATAATGTGGTAATTTTTAGCGGTTTATGGCTGTAGTTTTCAGTGCATACAGCATCCAGAATCTCTAAACCAGATGCGGTGGAAAGAGTTCTTAATTTCTGGTAAAGGTAGAGAAAACGACTAGACAAAAATGCACACGGGGATATTTGAGAGAGTCCACGCTGCGGGCGGGGCATGTGCCCTGAGACCCCAGGCGTGAGGCACACCCCTGCTTCCATGAGACTGCTCTCGTCCTCGTCCATCTGTGCGGGGCGCGCAGGCCCACCGGGGACACAAAGACCTCCTCCGGTAAAGCAGCGGCCACACCTACTCATCTGCGAGTGGTCACTGCGGACCCGAAACTCTCCGAGGCACTTACCTTTTGCATTTAATTCTCACAACCACTTTAGACGGCGTGTATGATTATCTGCATCCATGGGTGAAGAAAGAAGCTCAGAATGGTTAAAGAATGTGTTCAAGGTCAAAAGGCCCAGAGCTGGTAGAGTCATGATTCCCACCCAAGTTGACCTCGGAAGTTTATGGTCTCCTTCTCTAATTTTATTCTCTTCTTTTTCTTCACCCTTCCTCTCTCCTCTCCTTCCTTCCTCTTTCCTTTTTATGTGTCTATTATCTGATTTTCTTTTCCAGATTTATTTTTCCTCTATCTTAAGACTTTTCCCTGATGTTTCGGGTCCCCTGCTGATGCCTGTGAGTGTTTCTTAGCCAGTTGGTGGCCTCTTGGCTCAAGAGGCTGCTTCCCCTTTGTGCAGTTGTGGCATTGGTAGGGATGGCTATTTTTATTTTTTTAAGATTTTATTTATCTATTTCTCAGAGAGAGGGGGAGCGAGCACAAGCAGGGAGAGTGGCAGGCAGAGGGAGAAGCAGGTTTCCCGCTGAGCAAGGAGCCGGATGCGGGGCTCGATCCTAGGACCCTGGGATCATGACCTGAGCCGAAGGCAGATGCTTAACCAGCTGAGCCACTCAGACGTCCCAAGGGATGGATATTTGAAGGACAGTTTGTTTCTCTTCATTGTTGTGGGTATTCTCTTTTTTCAAGCCTGCCTCAGTCTGTAGAGTCTTGGTCCCATCCCATCCCAATTTATTACAGTTTCTTTTCTAAGAGGTACTAATCTTTGTTTTATTTGTGTCTTGCATTTCCCAAGATAGGTTCTGTCCTGCCTCGTGGTTTAAAGAAACCATACAGGTAAAATGAGGAAAAAAAGGAAGACACGAAGGAAGGAAGGAAGGAAGGAAGGAAGGAAGGAAAGAAGGAAGGGAGGAAGGAAGGAAGGGAGGGAGGAAGGAAGAGAGATTGTAGAATGACTGTTCACATTAAGAACGATGTCACTTTCTAAAAGATTCATAGCAGGTTTCTTTTTTTTTTTAAATAGCAAACTAATTTAAAACGTCGACTACTATTTGATTTGTGCAACTTTTTGGGAAGTCACTCATTTGCATAAAGTGAGCCACCTCTGTTATTAGTTCAGCAATACCTCCCCTTACAGAATACAATTTATAGTTAATGATGTATTTTTACCAATCTAATTCATTTGACTCAAAAAACACATGGGGTGGGCAGGGAAAAGGTCTTATTTCTGTTTTCACCTGAGGAAGGAATTTAGACTCTGAGGGACTAAGTGATTTGCTTAAGCCACAAACGGAGAGGAGACCTAAGATAAGAACTCAAACCCCGGTCTCTGACTCCAAAGCCATGGCTCTTTAAATTACACAAACTAACTGGGCTTCTGTTCCCATGATGTTGCAATTGCTCTGATTAATTAATGCAACCAGAACTCAACCAACTTACTCAATCCGTTGGACACCATGCAATCCTTACCTTACCTGATCTCCGGACAGCCTTGACACCCTTGAAATTTCCTTGTGTTTCAAGGACTCTTCTCTCTTCTTTCTCTTCCTCCTTCTCATATCACTCTTTCTCACTCTCTTTTAGTGGTTCTTCCTTCTCCACACACTTAAATGTTAATTTGGTTTTGGCCCATTTCTCACTTAAACTCTCTCCCTGTACATTCTTCTTTTTTCCCAGAGTCAGCTACTGCTCATGGCTGAAGGTGAATGTGTATTCATACCTTCAGCCCAGATTCTGGCCCTTAGCACCATGTCTATAGTTTCAACTGATAAATGGATATATTCGTTGGAATATCAAAAAGGCAACTCAAACTCAATTATATCCCAAATTAAACTTACCTTCCCCACCAAATCAACTTTTCCATTTGCTTCCTACCTAGGAATGTCACCATCCCACAATCCTGACTAGAAACCAACCTTCAACAAAAGTGGGTCACCAAGCTCTGTTGGATCTTCTTTCTAAATATGTCTTGGGTCTGTTCCTCTCTATTTTCCACCTTTACTCAAGAAAGCATATCAGGAACGTGGTTGAGCTTCAGATTAATGGGAAAAACATCAGCTTGACTCAGGTCTTTATCCACCAGGACCCCAAGCCAGCCCCCAAACTCAGCCCCTGTAGTTCACAGCTGCTTACTCTTTTTACCCTTTTTTCCCCAGCACATAAATTTTTAAGCATTATGTTATACATGCACATTTATCATTGAATGTCTCCTTCACTTTAAACTTCAAAACATGAGGGACTTTGTCATCTTCACTACTGTTTGTCAGGGCTAAGAAGAGTTCCTGCTTCATAGTAAGTGTGAGAGAAGTGCATGAGTATCAGTCATCATCCTTGCAGAAACAGAAGGCACACTTAAACTGGATATGTTAAGATTTAATAAAGGGACTATTTACTAAGGTGTGGATAAAGTTTAGGAAAAGGGACAAAAGGTCACATGGGATCTCAGGCTGGTAAGAGCTGGGAACACATACACCTGTTGACTGAGTGGGTAAAGGAGGGGTCAGTTACTGGAACAATTGCTGGGATGTGGAAAGAAAGCTGTGTGAGAGAACCACCTGATAGGAGCTGTGACCTTCTGTAGAGAGGCACCAACCTAACAGGGAAGGAAGAAAATTCCTGATTTATCATCTTGCCCTCCAATTTCTTGCTCATGCCCCTATTGTCCTAACCCAGTTGACAGCTAGAAAGCAAGGGAGCCCATGAATGTGGTTAATAACAGTTCCCAGTCCACAGTAGCATGGAGAGAGACACAAGGCAGATCTCAGCATATGTGTTCTAAAGTGAATCAATGAGAAACTGGTGAATGAATGATAATCTTAATTTTATTCTAATACATATAAAAGTAGTATGCCACTCAAAACTGTATCAATTTAACTGGAGTGAACACAAAATTGCTTTTGATGTACCTCACACCCTGTGCAGATACACCCTGGCTGAGAACCACTACTACCCACTGAGGCCAATGGCCTCAGTTCTTCTCTGAACTTCTCTTTTTAAAGTTCTTCTCTGATCACATCAGTGTCCTTTTTAAACTGGCAACAGATCCTCTTAGCCTAGGAAACATCTTCCAGGCTCTTTGCCTGTCATACCAAGTCCATCGTGATTTGACTCTGTTCCTTTTCTGGGCTTATCCTCTCTTGCCCAGAGCACCAGAGCTACTCACCCAGTGCATTTGGAGAAAGGACTACACCAGTCCTTTACGCTACCATGTCTTGGTTCATGTTCCTTCTACTGCCTATAGTTTTTTTCACCCTGATCTCCTTTCCATCTTGCATACCCCTTCCCTGGCTAAATCATGATTTTCTTCAAGAATGCCTGGAGTATAATGTCTCTGATGCTTTCTATGGCACTCTATCCCACTCTGCATGATTTTCTTTGCTTATGATCACCTTACTTCATTCCAAAGAGATTCAAGGTAGGGATCTTACACAGTTAGACCTCCTTCATTTGGACTCTCATAACATTTTGAAATGTTTTTATTTATACTTTCATCCTTGTATTGTATTATTTAAATTTCTGTTACAGGATTGTCCTTGAGAGCAAAGACTCTGGATTTATTTACAATGGAACTCCAACATCTAGAAAACACCCAGCACACAGTACTCAGTACTTACATAATTGTGTAATGAATAAATGAGTAACAAAAAGGAGACTAAAGTACTGAACCATCCAGTATGACTCCAACTCATGGGATTCTAAAGTTTTAGAATCCAAGGAATAAAGCAGAATTGAGTTTTGTGATTGTAAAAGTGGAAATGGAAGCGATTCTTTGGATTCTTACGTACAAGTATATGGATAAACAAATCATCCTTTGATGTTCATTCATTAGCTGAAAATATGAGTAGTCCAAGGAAGCTAAAAACACTTAGAGAAGTAAAGGAACAAATGGAAGGTATAGATCTTAAAATAGCACCAAAGCATACCTCCTTTCACATATTAAACACCCTGTCAATTATAAATCACTATACAAATATTAATGACTTATCATCATTATAATTGGTCATCATCACCCAGTAAGAGATACACTTAATTCTGAAAAGTGTTAAATATTTGCAATGATAGAATAAAATACGTCCACTCTTCCTGCCTGGCCTTTGTGTTTTTCCTCTGTAACTTTAACATTTCATAGACTTGTTCTCCTTTTGGAGACTAGATAAATCCCTGAGATAGAGAGAGAGTGGTAGAGAAGAAATATTTAGTGAGCTTAGAGAACATTTGGAGGCCAGAACTGGGTATTTTACAAAGTTTGGAGCAGCTCAGTTCACCTCTAGTGTACTTTTCCTTCACTATTTTTCTTTTTTACATTTCTTTTGAGATAAAATATACGTGCATTGGAATTCATAGATCTTAAGTGTACAATTCTATAAATTCTGACAAATATATATACACATGCTACAAACATCCTTATCAAGAAATAGAGCATTTTCAACACTCCAGAAATTTCCCTTGTGTTTTCTTCTGATCAATCCTCATCCCTATAGGCAACCACTGTTCTGATTTCTAATACCATAGATTAGTTTGGTCTATTCCTGCACTTTATATAAATGGAACTTATATAGTAGGTATTCATTTGTGTCTAGCTGTGCATCAACATAATGGTTATGTGATTCATCCATACTATTGTATGTTTCAGTAGTTTGTTCCTTTTAATTACTGCATACTATTATAATGTACGAATATACCACAATTTCTTTATCTATTCTCCTAGGTGATGACTTGTGGGTTGTTTACAGTTTTCAGTTACTATGAATAAAGCAGCTGTAAACATTCATGTATAAAACTTCTTGCAAACATATGCTTTTATTTCTCTTTGGTACATCTCTAAGAATGGGATTACTGGGTAGGTGTATGTTTAACTTTATCAGAAGTCCCAAATGTTTTCCCCAAATTTTTGTGCCATTTTATACTCTCATCAGCAATATGTGAGAATTGTAGTTATACCACATTCTTGCTAATTTAGTGTTATCAGTCTTTTTAATTGTAGCCATTGTAGTGGATGTGAAGAGGAACCTCACCAAGATTTAATTTGCATTTCTTTGACCATTAGTGAGGGATGTTGGACACCTTTTCATGTCTTACTGAATTTTTGTGATGTGTCTGTTCAAGTCCTTTCTCTTTTTTTAAATTGAAGGGTTTGTCTTATTACTGAGTTGTAAGAGTTCTTTATACACGCTAGATACATGTCCTTCATTAGACACACACACACACACACACACAGCTGGAATGGGGAAAATGAGAAAATACTGAAAGGTTAATTTGCTTAACAGTGCTTTTAATGAGGAGACATTTTTATTTTTGATGAAGTTTTATTTAGTTTTTTTCTTTTATGATTAGTGCTTTTTGCATCCTCTTGAATTATTTTCTGAATATGAAAGTCATTTTAGCCTTCATGGTTAGATCTATGGGGATCTATGTCATATTACTGTTTGTGTGTGGTATGAAGTAGTGGCCAATGTTTGTTTTATTTTTTCATATGGCTATCCAAGTGTTCCAGTACCAATTTTTGAAAAGGCTTTTTTTCCTCCATGGAACTGCCTTAGCACCTTTGTCAAAACCCAATTGACCAGGTGTGTGTGGGTCTATTTCTGGACCCTCTATTCAGTTGCATTGACCTATGTGTCCATCCTTTCATCAATACCACACTGTCTTGATTGCTGTGGCTTTAGAGAAAATCTTTAAATCAGAAGACAAGTGGAGTCCCTCAACTTTGCTTTTCTTTTTCAGGATCGCTCTGTCTTTTCTAGGTTCTATCATCAGGGAAATTTTAGAGTCAACTTGTCAATTTCTGAAAAAAAGCCAGTGAAAACCTATTTGACCATGATTTCATTGAATATCTAGGTGAGTTTGGGAAGAATTGACATTGTAATAATATTCATATTCAATATCCTAATATTGTTAGTATCAATAATAATACTGAATTTTCAAATCCAAGACTATTGTCTTAGCTCGAGCTGCCATAACAAAATACTACAGATGGGGTGGCTTAAGCAACAGAAATGTATCTTCTCAAAGCTCTGGAGGCTGGGAAGTCTAACATCAAGGTGTTGGTTGAAGTCTGTCTTCCTTGCTTGCCTACAGCTATTGTGGCCATGAGAGAGAGAACTCTGGCATCTCCTACTTCTCTTTTGAGGCACCAACCCAATCAGAGTAGGGCCCCACCCTTATGACCTCATTTAACCTTAATTACCTCTTACAGGCCCTATTTCCAAGTACAGTCACATTGCACGTTAGGGCTTCAGCATGTGAATTTGGGGAGGAGACAATTCAGCCCATAGCAACTATATTATATCTCTTCATTTATTTAGGCCTTTTTTAGTTTCACTCAGCAATATTTTATAATTTTCAATATAGTGGTCTTGCACATCTTTTGTTAAATATATTCCTAAGTATTTTGGGTTTTAATGTTATTTTAAATGTAATTTTAAATTTGATTTTCTGGTTTTTTGCTTCTAGTACATATATAAATACAGTTGATTTTCATATATTCCTTCTTTTAAGGGACATTTTTGAAGGAAGACTTGGCTGTGAAAATTTGACTTAGAAGAACTTGAGAATGTCTAGCAAATGAGACACAAGCATTCCGTTTCACAGTTATCTCTTTAGAATTAGGCTGAGGTAGACACACAGTTCTTAACTTATAAATCCCAGATGCAAGGGGCAAACACCACCTTCTCGTAGTGAAGTAGCCATTCTTCACTTTCTCCCAAGGAGCCAGTATTGCCTCTGAGAGATCCTTTCAAGATGGCTCCTGTCTGGGATCCTGTTTCTGACACGAGGGCAACAAGAAAGCTGTGTTTTTGTCAGTCAAATATTATTGTCCACGTGGGTAGCTGTCCAGTCCCGTGGTCTAGCTCCTTGACCAAAGACACCATTGTGGTGCCACATATTTTTGTGACAGATTCTGTTTTTAAGCAGTAGAAAGCATACTGAATATAATAATTGAAAACTTTTCTAGGACCTATCTACAGATTTAAAGTTTCTGGGTAGCCAGGGTATGCAGCTGTGGGTTTTTTATTTTTTTAAATTTTTTAAATGGGTTAAATGGAGATTGGATAAACCATGAACCACAACAAGGAGAAAATCTAAATGAGACCAACAATTCTTTATGGAAAATTTAACTCTGTGGTCATGGTATTTCTGATATTTTCACCTTGGGCACAATGTTAGAGGAGTCCCGTATAGAAGAAAACATATTGTTTATAGGTTGTGTATGCCTCAAAGACACTTACTTGGACCTTTAAAGACCTTTTTCTTTATTTCTTTATTTTTATTGTGGTGGGGGAGGGTCATAAACCTTTAGGTGAGAAAGTAAAATTGTTTATTCCAAACAAGCTTGAATTTTTGCCACATTCTTCTCTGAAATGTAACCAGTACTTAAGCTGCAGAGGAAGACCAAAGATAGGAGCAATCAGGGCTTTCCTAAATGAAGTCATACACCTTCTGGGGAGATATTGAACAGAAGCACTGAAAATTCAGCTCTTCATATTCTCCTCCATTTGATACAGGGCCAACTTTTCTATTTAGGTGAACTCACCTCATGTCTTCAAATAAAGTGTCTCACTAAATACTAAAGAAGACGCTGATTCTCCACAGTATATTTGTACGATGTGATTCTTACTGTCATAAAATAACTGCAAGGACCAGCAAATTTATTATAATCTGTGAAGTAATACGCAGTGATTCACTTGTCATTCTCAGAGTTTGTATTGTTGCTAGATACCTCAGTAAAGACAGAATTGCAGTAGGCCATCCATTCAGTCTGGTGATGTTTATTTAGCCTCTTTTAGTTTATCCTCTGGAGAAGCTTTTGATTCCAAAGAGACAGGGGCCATAAATCCATCAGCAGGGATTTAGGACAAATTAGGTTTAATAGCCACAGAGTTGAAATTTTGCCACTGTACTTTTTAAATATCCATTCCAATTTGTTAATACAGCATAGATTAGTTTGAGGATGATTTCAGACTCCCCTGTCAAGAGTTTTACATATGTAAAATCTCTTTAAGGTCAGAAGTTAAGTGTTCATAGTTACAAAGGGACTTCAACCTCATAGGATAATAATACAATTTTGTGGTCTAGGTTAAGAATTCTTCTCCCAGTTATTAAGGCTAAAGAATGAACCTTAGACCCAAAGAAAACATGCCTAAAGAGTGAGAAACGTGGCTACTGTTCATATCCCAACAGCAGAGCTGCCACAGGGAAGGCAGAAGATAAAAGTAAGAAAAAGAAAACAAAAAGGCTTCCAACAGACAATTCACACATGTCACAAAAATCCACCCTCCTGTGTCTGAAGTCACACATATGTCTCTGTATTTCTATATTTAGGCTTATCTTTGCAATATCTTTGATTGTAGAAGCTATAGAGCTTTTTATTCAAATGGGCATTTGCAAACGATATGTTTCCATTTGCAACACACATCATTTCAAATCATCCAGATGCCATGAGCTCTTGCTTAGTCCACTAATTTATGTGACTTTGGAATTGTCAGATTAAAGCCTAATTTGACGACCAAATTTCCTTGTAAATGTAATTAGAAATACAAGGCATGAGGCAACCATACGGCAGCTCTAGCTGAGTTAAAAGTATCTACACATCCTAAAACTTTTACTCCTTTTTATTTGAATCATCCATGTCTTATTTTAGATATGTATTTCATTGCCATCAACAATAGAATTATTTTCATGTTGTGCCACACTGTCTTAAAAGATAATGTCAAATCTATGTGGCTTTTATCAAGGTTTTATGAAGAATGCCACGTGACCTCTGCAGATGGAAGAAAGCCACACAAGCATTTGCAAACTGGGTAAATATTCTGTGCTTGAGTTTGTATGTGAGGGAAGCTACCATTAGCTGATTTAGTGCGTCTATCTCTATATCTAAGAGGTGAAACTTAAAAGGAGTTAATTTCTCTCCTATGTGAAGAGTAAAATAAGTGTTCATGATGGGTGAGGTGACCCTCGTCCAAATGGGGGTTCAGGGACCCAGAATCCTTTCATCTTGTGGTTGTACAATCCTCAGCTTGTGACTGTTGAGGACACCTTCCTCACATGCATCAAGCTGGTGAACGTCGCAAGAATATGATGGCTAGCAAGTGGAGGTTCTTACAGGTCAGGCTGGGAGCTGGCATGTGTCACTTCTCACATTTCATTGGCTAGAAGTCAATCATGTGGGCTCATGTAACTGCAACGCTGGATGGGAAATGTCGTCTGGCTTTGTGCCCTGGAGAACAGGGACATCTTTATCAGTAAAGATAGCTGTGCGTACTTTTTTGTCATATCAAAGTAAATAACTGAAATTTTTTCACAGAGGATCTTCAATAGAAAATCTAAGGATGAATATTTTTCTCTAATTTGTGGGCACACCAGAAATTGAGAGCTAAGATGAGAACATTGTATTTTCTGTCTCTCTTAGAAGGAATGTTCCTTACAGAAGTGGTGTGGCATGGTAGAAAAAGAATAGACCCAGATTCATAAAATCTGAATTGTTTTTTCCCATCTGCTGCTAATTACTTGAGTGACCTTAGGCAAGTCACTTTCTGGGCTTCATTTTTTTCTCATTGGTAAAATTAGACATTAAGTTAAATGATTGGTTGGGTTCCATTCAAATGCTAACAGTTTGTGATTCACTGACCTTGTTTTGTTTTCTTATATTATGGTATACCTACAGTAAGGGGAA
Source organism: Halichoerus grypus (assembly GCF_964656455.1). Taxonomy (NCBI): domain Eukaryota; kingdom Metazoa; phylum Chordata; class Mammalia; order Carnivora; family Phocidae; genus Halichoerus; species Halichoerus grypus. The sequence goes on along the minus strand of NC_135716.1, from coordinate 115,819,281 downwards.
TGCTAAATGAATATTAGGATGTTACTTATGCTGTATAGTGGAACTATTATTTTATCTTTAATTATAGGGCTTATATGAGTATTTGATACAATTTTTTTTGCCTTTTCCCCTTCTGCACACCAAAGCTTTTTTTTTTTTTTAATATTTTATTTATTTATTTGCCAGAGAGAGAGAAAGAGAGAGAGAGAGTACAAGCAGGGGGAGTGGCAGGCAGAGGGAGAAGTAGGCTCCCTGCTAAGCAAGGAGCCCGATGCGGGACTCCATCCCAGGACCCTGAGATCATGACCTGAGCCGAAGGCAGACGCTTAGCCATCTGAGCCACCCAGGAGCCCTCTGTACACCAAAGCTTTTAAGGATTCACCCTTTTTCAAGTTTCTCACTGCCTATTTTTTGTGGAACAAAGGTTAACAAAGATACCACTTTTACAGATAGCTACTCATTAAATCATTACAATCTTAGGTTTACAGAATAAACTGGGTCATGAAGCTTACTGGCTGTCATCTGTGAGGACAGTGAGTGAGGAACTGAACTTAGGTCTTTTCAATCCCCAGCTGTCAAATTGCCTCTAGACAATAGATGGGATATTGTTTTACATTCAAATGTTTCTTGAAGGTCTTTGTGCTCCCTATATCCAAAATCATCATAGAAAACAGATTTTCACAGTAAGATTTTTACTCTTTTCCCTAATTTCTTATTTCCTTTACTTCCATGGGCATAGATGGTGTGTGTGTGTGTGTGTGTGTGTGTGTGTGTGTGTGTGTTTATGCGGGTGTGTGTGTGTATATTAAAATAATGCACATGCTTTCCCATTTCCTTCACTCTTGAGCATATTTTTGCTGCCCTGATATTCTCAAGAGGGAAATGGATTAAGATTTTTTGCAACTTAATTCTTCCAGACCTTTCTTATCCTGCCCAGTGTTTTACAAAAGCCTATCTTCTCATTTTAATAAATTTACGTAGGACAAGATCTGGAAAGTCTCCCACTGAGTGGCAGAAGATGATATGCCAGTGGGCTTCATTTTCTTGGATCAGAGCATATAATTGTGGCCCATGGATCTTACAGCATTTTCTTTTTTTGCTAGTGGGGAGAAAACAAAAAGAAAGCAAAACAACACAACATAAATGTTTAAGGACCTGTTTCTTTTTGCAGGATAAGTATCATAGTAAGAGGCCAGGGCCTCACCCTTCTCAATCCTCCTAGACAGATATTTCTTTAATTCCCACTGGGCTCAAGGGAATAAGGATCTGGATAAATACCTGGTTTCACATTATCTGTTTTCATCACAAAACTTCAAGACACTTTACCAACATAGATTCATTCCCATCACACTTACAAGAAGTAATATTGTCCTCGTTTTGCTGATGGGAAAAGTGGGGCACCGAGGAAATAAGGGACAGACTCAGAGCATGTGGTGGAGCAGACAATCGTACCCAGGGCTCTGGAGAGCCAGGCCTCTACTCTAACAACTACATAAGACTTCTTCCGAGGATGTGGCTCACATTTAAAAAAAAAAAAAGTCTTATTTTATTTTTAAGGCACAGAGAAACTGTTGAAGAGACAGAGGGATGAAAAAATTTAATAACTCTTACTTAGAAGGTTGAATGATGCATATTGTTAGAACGTAGAAAATATCACCCACCTGGAACAATCCAAGGCACTGAAAAGCTGTGAAACTATTAACAAACAGCAAAATAGGAAATGAAAAATATTCATAGGGGTTTTTAAAAATAGAAATGTCTTGGGCTAAACACTAAATTTGAAAATGAAACTATCCCAGCTTCTTTTAAATATACAACTTCATTACTGATTCTCGCCAATGAAAACATATTTGGATGCTTTCAACTAGACACATTCTCCGTGCATCTATCTCTCCATCAGTATATTCCCAGTGTGATCTTTGTCATTTGATACTTTCATTTGGACAAGATAGGCGTGTGTATTAAGCAAAAACCAAAATATGCCAAATGTGATGAACTGTTTCAGTTTTGAAAACATCAGCTTAGGTAAGCTTTTCAACAATAAGACATTAATAATCTTCTGCAGATGATATGAAGGAACTTTTAATGATTGATTAATAACTCTCTGATGCAAACAGTGGTAACAATGAATGTACATGTTCATTGTCGTGCAGGCAGATAGAGAGATCGTGATTCAAATAAAAATTAACCCATAATTAATAAGCACATGTTAAAGTCAAATATTTGTGCCTCCAGCCCTATATACATACATACATACATATATATATATATATATATATATATATATATATATATATATATAGTGAACATATATAAAGTTTGTCAGGATTTTTAATTTCACTTAAAGAACAAGCATGCATAAAGTGAGAGAAGGAGGACAGAAGGGTAGCTTTGTCAGGAAAGGATGTGCTTTTAAAAACTTGCCCAATAAAATCATGCAAATAAGCAGATTTTCATAAGCCCTAGCTGAAAAAAAAAAAAAAAAACAAATCAAAAAAACAAACCAAAAACATTTCTGGACTTACAGGGAATCAGGCAATCCACCCAAAAGAGATGTTCCACTTTGCTTCTCTTACTTTTTTCTCATTCAAAAGTCTCTGTTGACAGAGCGGCTCTGACTCAGTCTCCTGCGGGGCTGGCGTTTGTATTCCTTTATGGTGAGAGCACTTGGAAGAAGTGATGGTTGGGCCTGGTGACCAGGAGGAAGCGTGGGGTGGTGAGGCCCATGCAAACGGGGGAGTGGGGGGGGGTGGGAGGAGTGGGAGCCCAGTAAGACTTGAAGGATGTTTATGGAATTTTTCAAATCCATTTGGAAGGAGAGGATACAGAACCCAGCTGTTGGAAGGATGTATAGAATTGTAAACCTTTTAGTAATTGTGTCTCTGCCAAATTATATTTTCTTTTTGATTTACTCGGCTAAGTCCTACACAGTCCAGAGGAACTCAATATGTAACAATGATAGAAATGATGGGAATTGCAAATTGGAAAAGATTTGTATTGTGGTTTTTGTAGAGCAATGGTTCTCAAAGTGTGGTCCCTGGACCAACAGAATCTGCTCCCGGGAACATATTAGAAATGCAATTCCTGGGCCCCACCCCAGACCTACTGAATCTGGGTGTGGAGCCCAGGAAGATATATTTTAACAAGCTTTCCAGATGATTCTGATCCACATTGAAGTTTGAGAATTGGTGTTACAAGAACCAAGCAGGGCTCCTGGGGTAACCGTCGACTTTAGGGGAGGGTCAAACCAAATGGGATCTTCTTCAGAAGGTTTGAGTCTTGGAGCTGACACGAAGGTTCTAAACCTTCATCAGGAAGGACTCAGGAAGAGTCTTAAAACCAAGTACACGAATCCTAAAAGGTCTTTAAATCAAATAACAATTTGTATTTTGAGAGCTGGCTTAAAATTTTCCTCAGTGGTACACTCTGGGTTAAGTGGTGGTGAGCCAGGAGCAGCCCTAGCCAACTTCCCAGAATATCCTGTAGAGAAACAACAAACAGGGTTTCTTACAACTTTTTTCTTGTTAAGGCGATAATGTTAATCCCTCAACCCAAATTCCTCTCAGTGATCTTTCTAGCTGTTACTGAAACTAGAATTACAAACATGGATTGGATTCCTTTTATACTGTAGTAAGCTCACTGGACATGTTTGGGTTGGACAGAGGGAGGTTTAGCAAATCAGATTTTATACCATATCACCCCTTAAAATATTAGAATATCAAACTCAATGTGAAATCTGTGTATTGTAAAAACAGAGAATTTGTGACATAAATTTAAAATTATCCCAAAAGTAATAAGCAAATATTGTGTCTATCTCCTTGTCAGTATAGTCTCAGTGTTATCTTTGCCACTTGCACAGAAAGATGCAGAGGGATAAGTATGATAGCACAAGGGTGATGCAGGGGGCTTTTGATTAGTACACGGAAGCACTTCTTTAGCCACAAGTTTGGTAAGACGTAGAAACTGGCTACTAAGAGAGATGATGCCTACCATCTACAAATATTTTAAAGACCTCATCAATTCTGAAGAGTGTTTTCATCTTCTTAGCCTGGAGGCAGGGCTTGGGTGTACTCCATCTAGAATCCAGACAGCTTCTCAAGACCTGTCAGAGCACTCTGTGATTCATTCCATGGGTTTTGTTCTCCCTCACCTCCTTCCCACCAGCTTCACCTTTATTTCTTGCTCTTTCTCTTCCTTCCTTCTCAATATTGGCCATATCTCTGACCTTCCTGTTTCTTTCACTTCAGTCCTCTTTCCTGTGTCTCCAGACTCTTCGTTGGCAGCTATCTGGGGGGATGTGGCAACTGGGCTCATCGTGTTCCAAGACCAGCCCCCACCTCAGCTCACCAACAGAGCTTGTGAAATGTGTTTCAGACCACCTGCTCAGCCTGGGACTGGAGGACAATCCTGGATTTGGCTTTGGATCTGGGGTGCAGCCCAGAGGCAACTGGCAACAGAGGAGACAGCCTGCTCTAACCAGCTAGGGAAGGCCATACCCAACATGGTGACTGCCCTGGACGGGGACACTTACCAACTCAGACAATCACTGGAGAAAAAAGAGCTGCTTCTGCTGTTTGCGTGCCTAAGTATAATTCCCACAGCTGACCAGTGGAAACCAGGGAGTACCTGGGCAGCAGGGGATGCTGATTTCCATGTTTATTCACTTCCCCTAGGCCTCTTCTGCTCTCACTCTCCTCTCTTAAGAATCCAGTGCCAAGAATGTAAATTGGTACAGCCACTGTGGAAGACAGTGGAGGAACCTATGAAGGTTCCTCAAAAAGTTAAAGATAGAACTCCCACAGGATTTAGCAATCCCACTCTGGTTATATTTGAAAGGAAGGAATCACTATCTCGAAGAAATTTCTGTACTCCCATGTTTATCACAGCATTATTTACAATAGCCAACACATGGAAACAACCTAAGTGTCCATCGATGGGATGAATGGATAAGAAATTGTGGTATAATACAAAATTTTTTTTTTAAAGATTTTATTTATTTATTTGACAGAGAGAAACATAGCGAGAGAGGGAACACAAGCAGGGGGAGTGGGAGAGGGAGAAGCAGGCTTCCTGCCGAGCAGGGAGCCCGAAGTGGGGCTTGAACCCAGGACCCTGGGATCATGACCTCAGCCGAAGGCAGATGCTTAACGACTGAGCCACCCAGGTGCCCCGAAATTGTGGTATAATATTATACAGTAGAATATTACTCAGTCACAAAAAGAAAGAAATTATGCCATTTGTAATAAGACAGATGAATCTTGAGGGCATTTTGCTAAGTGAAATAAACCAGACAGAGAAAGACAAATACTGCATGATTTCACTTATATGTGGAGTCAAAAAAAAAAACCTGAATTCATAGAAACAAAAAGTAGATCGGTGGTGGCCAGGGGTGTGGGGTGGGGGAAATGGAGAGATGTTAGTCAAAGAGTACAAATGTCCGGTTATAATTAGGTTCTGAGGTCCTTAATACAGCATGATAACTAGAGTTAACAATACTGCATTATACACTTAAAAGTTGCTAAGAAAGTAACTCTTTAGGGGCACCTGGGTACCTCAGTTGGTTAAGCTTCTGACTCTTGATTTTGGCTTAGGTCATGATCTCAGGGTCCTGGGATCGAGCCCCACGTCAGGCTCTGGGCTCAGCAGGAAGTCTGCTTGGGATTCTCTCTCCCTCTCCCTCTGCCCCTCCCTCACCCCCCCCACCCCGCTCCACTCTCTCTCTCTCTCTCAAATAAATAAATAAAATTAAAAAAAAAAAGAAGAAAGTAACTCTTCCAATTTGCCACGACACACACAAACACACACACACAGGTAACTAAGTGAGGTGATAGATGTGTTAACTAATCTTTTTTGTGGTAATCATTTTGCACATACAGACATGTACCAAATCATCATGTTGTATACCTTAAACTTACACAGTGTTATGTGTCAGTTATATCTCGGTATATCTGGGGGGTGGGGAAAGAGAATTCAATGCCTTCCTGTTGCCTTGGGCACATCAGACCTACTTTTGTCCCCATCACTTTGGCTTTTCCTCTTGGGATGGCACCTCGTGCCCTGGACGCCTCCAACGTCACCCCATCACTCCTCCCGTGCTGTTGTCTGGTCTCATCGGGCATATGCCCTCTCTCTGAAGTGCCTCCTTCTCAGGTGAATTTCTTTGAGAGCCTTTTATTTTTGAACCTTTTATTTTTGTGTTCCCTACACTATCTGAACCTGGACACAGAAGTCCCCCAGTAAGTGTGTTTGATAAATGTGAGTTTATTGAAATTACATTGCTGTCCTATCCCCAGCTTTCATCTCCTCCCTCATTCTTTCTGAGAGGCACTAGAAAGGGAACTGGCCCCAGAGTCAGGACACGGTGGTGGCCCTGGACCCACACCTCGTTTCCTGTGAACCCTTGGGCAAGTTGCTTTACCTTTCTGAATCTGGTCTCCGATTACAACACAAGAATCGCAGCCGTTTTCTGTTTTATGTCTCATAATATTGTTAGGATTAAATGAGAGAATGTGGTTGAAAGGGTTTTATGAATTAGAAAATGCTCTATATTTAGAGCACTTCTTATGGCAAAATCTGAGTTAATGACCGACAATTGCTTAAAATATTACTTTTCTCAGATAACTTGCATGCTTGCATTATGAGAGAGGACATCATTTTAAAAATCTAATTCTGTTCAGCAAGGAATTATTCAATGTCTATTATGTGTCCAGCAATTTCGTATACACTGTGAAGGTTTTAGAAGAGGTGTAAGAAATGAATACTTTCTGAGAAATTATGACATAATTAGAGGGTACACGTGACTCTGAGGAGCTGCCTTCTTAGGGCTTAATGCCTGGTCCTAAGACTTTGGAACTAGACTTCTCAGACCAGTAAAAATACGAAAGAAAACAAATTGGGGGACCAACATAGAGCTACCAAGTTTTAACTTGTCTCATCTATTCAATAGTTTTACAGTTATATTTGGACTTTGTATACAACGGCATGAAAAACTATAACATCAGGAAAAATCTGTAAAAAGCTAAAACTTGCCTCATTTGAGCTTTATGGAAAACATAAGATGTGGCCAGATCTTTCTTGCTTCACTTGGAGCCACTCTGTGTGTCGTTCCGGAGAAGGAACTGGGGCCCACCGCTGAACAGACAGAGCTGCTGACTGGGCGTCAGCCCCCTTGCTCTCATATAGATTGTTTTTCGTTAAGTGTGTGTGAGCCCGCACAAGGCCTTGGACTTCTCTAGCTCCCTTACCCCTTCGTAAACCAGAGGGTTGAACCAGGATCTCTTCGGTGCTAGAGGCTATGGTAGCCACCAGCCACCTGTGGCCATTTACTTTTAAATTAAATAACATTAAAAATGTAATTCCTTAGTTGCGCCAGCCACATTTCAAATACCTACTGGCTATCAGTGGCAAATGGTGATAGTTCCAGAAAGTGCAGATTTAGACCATAGCCAGCACTGCAGAGAGTTCCATTGGATAGTGCTAGACTACGTGAGCCCCCAAATTTTCTTAATTTTAAAATTCCAGGATTTTCGTGGTTATATGTAGGTTACATTCTTAGCTTCTGAGTCACACTGTGGCCTAACCCATAGTAATGTTTTTCAATTGCCTCTTAAATTCAAATCGTGATGATAATTCTTATTGAATTCTGATGGATGACAAAGATACCAATTACTGCCTAAGAAGTATTATAATTTTACTGTAAATGCTATGTAGTTTGGTTAAACCAAAGTCTCGTATTCAATGTTCTGTATCTTTCTGAAAGGTTTCCCTCCATTTGAATACCCACTTTTTCTAATCCATACCAGGTATTGCTTGCTTGCTTTCCCTCTTTCTTTCTCTCTCTTTCTTTCTTTCTCTCTCTCTCTTTCTTTCTTTTTCTTTCTTTCTTTCTTTCTTTCTTTCTTTCTTTCTTTCTTTCTTTCTTTCTTTCTTTCTTTCTTTCTTCTTTCTTCTTCCTTTCTTCCTTTTTTCTTCTTTTGGTCTGAGATTAATCTCTCTTAACATTTTCACAATCTTATGGGGAAAACTAATCTAAATGATAAGTAGGTTCTTTTTGCTTCTTCAATCTACCATAAAATTGCCAATGTGTTGTTAAAACCACTATTTTTATAGAACTTGTGTAAACACTGTTTTGGACTCCATCTGTTGAATCGGTCCCAGCCGCTAACAAGTATTGTTGGGAGATGTGCCGTCATCGGTGATGTGGCCGGGGTACAAACTGAGATGGCTTGGCAACATGCAGGGCCACATAAATTAAGCCATTGTTGTCACCGTTAAAGGAAAGCACCAACGCCACTTCAACTCTGCGCAAAGTGGATGGTGGGGGGAAGGACCCAGCATTTGCTTTCTGAATCCGAAAGAACAAAATCATAGAAAAATACTAAAGTGATGTCCAAATTCCCAAGGTATTAAAACAAAATAAAAGGAACAAGTGTGAGAGGGGGAGAAAGAGAACTCGGGGGTCCCTAAAAATGACCCAATAAACTCTACTACGGAAACATATGGCAGTTTCTGAACATCCACACCAATCCCCTCAGTATTCTTTCTTAAACTTGACCTTTCTCTGAGCAAGCAGGAGTTAGCAAGGAGGAGCCAACACCATTTTCCTGCACACCCCGCAGGAAGCACGATGAAACAAGGGAAATCTGACTATACCTGGTTATTATACACTTGAGGCCGGACCGGCCAACAGAACTGGCGAGAATGTTCAGCAAAGACCTGTGACATAATCCATCCCAGCTTTGCAAACTCACGCGCTCTGACCTTCATGCCTGCTCAGACTCTGCTTCTTGTCAGTGAGGCGCTCTTGCCCGTTTCCCACATTGCCCACGAGCTGTGCTTAGAGCAGAGAAAGTCTGCCCCTGCAGTGGGCTTGTGTCAACATTTTTATTGCAAATTCCCATTTTCTGATCATTAAAAAGCTTTCGGCACAGAAGTAGCTTTGCGAGAGTTCAAGCTTTGAAAGGATTCATTTAATGGCTTAAAAATAACACTTGGGCCACACCCATAATTTAAAATGGTCTAGCTGGCTTTGTGGCCTGGGTTTTTTCAAAATGCGTAAACTTAAAATATGAAGGGACTCAGGACTTGGAGCAGTTCCAAAGATTGGTTTTTAGTGTTTGGTGAGCTGGAATGAGGTTCCTTAATGGTGAGCTTTACTTGCAGAAATGAAATTGTAGGATCAATTTAGTTGGAATGTTGTCTAGCTTCAGCTGAAAGGGGTCTCTCAATCCATTTCTCACAGGGTTATGAGGGAAGAAGGGCTGGGCCTAGGACAGGCTACATAATTTGGGGGGCCCAGTGCAAAGTGCAAATGTGGGGCTCCTTGTTCAAAATTATTAGGAGTTTCAAGACAGTGACAGCAGAGCATTAAGGCAAGTGTGGGGCCCTTCCAAGTATGGGGCCCTGTGCTCCCACCTAGGGTGCTTGTCCATGAAGCTGGTCCTAACGAGGCCCTCTCTTGATTTCCTTTCCTTCTTTCTTCCTTCTCTACTTTTTCCTTTCTTTCTTTCCTCCCTCCCTCCCTCCCTCCCTTCCTTCCTTCCTTCCTTCCTTCCCCTCTCCCTCCCTCCCTGTCTTCCTTTCTCCGTCTCTCTGTCCCTCCCTCCCTACCCTTGCTTCTTTCTTTCCTTCTTGTTCACAAGGCATACTAGAGATTTTGCTCTTACTAAAGCGCTAATAATGGGCAAAATCAGCTCAAGTATAATTTATATATGAGCACTGTTATTTTAACAGTGTCTGTCTTCTTTCACAAAATACAGGTATTCTTTTCTTTCCAAAGTTATTTAAGAACAACCATGAAAACACATACGAAGAGATGGTTCTCTAAAGCTGGTAAAATGTTTTCATAACTGTTTTCAAATGTGATCTTCAAAATAATCCCATAAGGTCATTAAACTAAATGAACCCATTTTTTTCAGATTGAGGAACTGAGGCTTCATTGTAATATTCAGTGATTTGCATAAAGCTTTCCAGGTCTCTCTTGGTCGAATCAAGATCAGAATGTCAGTCTTTTGACAACTTAATCCTATTTTGAGTGCAAGGGTGCCAGATATCACCAAGCTTAACACCAAAAGGAAGGAGCCTTTGGACCAAGAAATGATGGAAAAATTATGAAATGAGCTTGTTTCCCATAATTCTGGGACTGGACCAAACTAACTCCCTGCAAAGACTTTAAATGTTCAAGTTTTTATGAAATTTGATCTGCCCCTGGAGACCAGTCCTGCAGCCTGGCTGAATTCATGTGATATGACATTGTGCTCTAATTGGGCTCGTTTACAACTTGGTGAATAAAAAGATGGAAGGGGCTAGCCATGGATTGCTGTCGAATACCAAGAAAAACTTTCAGAAAGACTAGATAATAGAGCTTTGAGGTTTGAGGCTCATATTTGTTTACTGACATTTTGTGGGTCCTGCACTTCCCAGTGCATCCCGTAGGCCATTAATAATGTGTTACTTAAAAATAAATAAATAAATAAAATTAAAAAAATAAAGAAGAAGCTCTTTTTGGTCAATTAAGTTTAGGGAAACAATGACTTTGACAAAGTTAAATAGCTTCCTAACTGCAGGACATGTCAAACCTTTAATGAGCCACTGTGATTTGTGACTTTTTAAGAGTGAATGCAGCTTTCCAAACTTTGTTGACCACAGTACATCTTAACTCACTTTCTTTCTCTTTCTTTCTCTCTCTTTCTCTCTCTCTCTTTCTTTCTTTCTTTCTTTCTTTCTTTCTTTCTTTCTTTCTTTCTTTCTTTCTTTCTTTCTTTCTTTCTCTCCCCTTCCTTCTTTCCTTCCTTCTCTTCCCTCCCTCCCTCCCTTCCTTCCTTCCTTCCCTCCCTTCCTTCCTTCCTTCCTTCCTTCTTTTATGTTCAAAGAGTCTCAAGGAGCTCGGGCTCCACAGAGCTTACTTTGTGAAGTGGGGCCTTGGATTAAGAACCAGCATCACTGATGATAGTCTTGGAATGGGGTGCATTGTGGCCCTCAGGGGATATGTCTACCTGGAACCTCAGAATGTGACTTTATTTGGAATGAAGGTCCAAATATAGATGTAACTAAGGTAAGGATCCTGAAAGGAATTATTCTGGACTTAGAATGGATGCCCTAAGTCCAATGACTAGTATCCTTATAAGAGCAAGGAAAGGGACATTTGAAATCCAGAGGCACACAGAAAGCCACATGAAGGTGGAAGTAGAGACTAGAGTCATGTGGCCACGAGTCATAAATGCCAGGAGCCAACAGAAGCTGGAAGAGGCAAGGAAGGATTCTCCACTAGAGCCTCTGGACTTGTAGCCTTCAGAACCGGTTCTTATGGGAGCCCTAGGAAACTAATACAAGACCCACTGGTAGAAGAGAGCTGAGCACGTGCCCCATCTACGTGTGAGGAAATAGGAGTGGCCTGACACACTTGGAAATGCAAGTTTGTTGTCAGGCAAGCAGCTGGACCAGAGCTCAGCTGTCCTTGCTGGGACTGCTTGGGAGGAATGGGAAGTTGCTTCCCAGAGAGTTCACGTAAGACCTTGGTAAGTTGAAGTGAATGAACCCTACAGAAAAGGCCAAAGCCGTCAGAAGTCCAACTGTTGTGGAAAGGGAAATGATGCTATGTGACAAAGAGTCATTGGTGGGCTCCTGACAATGTCACTCCTGTCCTAAGGGGATTCTCCCACGGGTCTCCAAGTTGCCTGTGGGGTGAGAACCCTAAATGCTCTCAACCGTCTCACCCCTGCCTCCTGGCTCTCACATAAGACTGGGAAAATTTCCAAGCTCGCTTTGTGTGCTGACCCTCTAAGCATGCTCATGGTTTGTTCTCTTTGCTCTTAGTTGAAGAGGGCATTTCTTTTCTTTGTCTCTCTGCAGCCTTTCCCCCACATTGTTGCCTTAGTCATTTATTTCTAACCTATAATTGGGCAGCATCATAAGGGCTTTCTTTGGCTCAGAGCAAGGAGGAGTTGTGTTAAATAAACGAAACTAGTCTCTAATTACTGGCATGCTTATTGTGTATTAGCAGAAGTGGCTAAAATGTCAAGGAAGCTTTTGCTCAATGGCTTTCACTCTGGAGATTTAGAGGTTATAGCAGCCCGGGGGGGAGTGGTACTTGAGCTACACTGGGTTTTGTGACTCTTATTAATGCAAAATAAGGCAAGTGGAAGGCTACAACTCATACACTCATGACCCTCCCATTCTAGAAACTCAAAGTAGTGAATCTAACTGGACCCACCGTTCTCAGAAGGTGATGGACGTTCTGGCCAGGACTTTCAGAAACCCACTCACCCAGTTGCTTCCAGCAACTGCCTGATGCTTGCCTCCTAAAGGCCTTTCTAGAGTTCCTTTCCTCTGTCACACCAGTAGGGGGCATCCTGGCAGGGACAAGAGTGGAGAGAGAAGTGTGGGTGAGGGTTCTGAAGTCCTGCTTTCCTGGTCTGTCCTCTGCCCCTACTGACAAGAAAGCAGATTGGAAGGGAGACTGGTGTCCAAACAACCTCCTGGTACCACTGCAGAGAGCGACCTGGCTGGGAGCAGAGAAGTGATTCAGAGGTGGTGAAAAGGGGACTCAGAGAAATTTCCCGCCTGTGACTGATCCATAAATTTTGGAAACCTTGGTGATCACCCTCATTAAAAAGGCAAAAATATGGGCCACAACGAGGTTATTCCAAGTTCATCCTGAGACACTGGGGCAGTACTGGAAAATAAACTTCTGCCTCCTGATTCCTGCTCTACAATGCGGTTCCTGGATGAACTGTCACCCCTAGCCTGTCACCCCACCAATAAATATAAGCAGATGAATCCACTTCCCAAATTCTTTTGCCTGTTCCTCTTACTTTAACTAGATGTCCCTCCCAGACTAGAGTGCAGGACAAATATGTCAGGCAGTGAAAGCTTTCAGGGGACCTTGTGCAAGAAAGCAAGGAAGCCAAACGTAATAGGTAGTAGAAAAAGACCAGAGAAACATCTGGAAAAAATACCAGAGTGCATAATTATGATAACAGCTCCCAGAAAGGTCTCAGCTTAAGATTTCTAGGGATCCTCTTTTCCTTATCTGTTGTATGCCCCTCCCCGCTGCCCCAAAGCAAAGCAGACCTCTTTGCCCTGGCATCTCCCCGCAACCATGGGTAACTCCCGATCCTCTGCATCATTAAAAAAAATGACTACTTTATAAATCTTTCTAGAGTTACTTTCTTATTTTTAATATTTATTTGCTTCTAACATGCAGGGACCATAGACTTTCTTCTAATGATTTAAGATGGAATAATTAGCTAGCAGACCTATCTGAAAACAGATACCCTTAAGATGCAGTTCCTTTCTTTGATAAATGGTTGGAAGAACCTGCTCTGGGCTGTTTTTAAGCGAGACAACTCCTCTTTAGGAGGTTCAAAACACATCCTTTGCCCTCCTCAGTCAGCGCTTGTTAAAACCCTGCCACAGTGAGACTGCCCATATTTAGATCAAACATCCAAGTAAAAAATCTGAAGGAATGGAGACTAATTCGAGAATGTAAGATCCATTAAACTATGCAAGTATGCATGAACTGGAAAAAGTGGATCCCATACATAGCGCTATAGCCCTTAGCTGTTAGCAGGTGTGAGTCAGTCAGTTGTACAATTCATTTGTCTACCTAATTGCACTGAAGATAGGCTTTTACTTTGCCTATAACATCTCTAATGAGTAGGTTTTCAGTTCGATCTAACTAATTAATTCTTGTTAACTTCCTTTGCATTGCTGTTCTTTTAATTTAACCAGAGACAGCCCAGAGTTGCTACTAGTGTTTAGGCTCAACTAGATTACCCCTATTCATTAAGGGCTGTAATTGTTGGTCATACCCTTCCAAGCGGTCATTACAACCTCTGGCTTGCATATTGAATAACAGCAATTTCCTGACTCCAACAGACTCTTGTGTGAGGGAGGAGAAAATGCTAATAAAGAAAGAATAAATGATTCTCGACTCCATTCAGGGCTGCGTAGATTTCTTTTGCAGCAGAAATTGTACCGAGGTGGTAAGACGGGCTCCTTGTAGGCCCCCTACCTCCACCCTGAGCGAAAACAATAAGAACCAAGTGAAGCATTCCCTGCTACTGTGATTACAGCATCCGTGAAAGTGATTATATAGCTGCTGTAATCAACTTCCATGAAAGCTGCCTGTTAGAGCCTCAATAATTACTCATTTCTGCTAACAGCTTGCTTTCAGTTTAGCACTTTGAGGCCAAGGCGGGGGGGGGAAACTAGGAGCATTTTAATAAAGGGTCCCACTCACGTGATATTTTTGGGGGGTAAGTGCTTGTGTGTGGGCAAAAAAAAAAAAAAATGCACATGTAAGTTTTTTGTCCCTTTCTCAATAGCAGCCCCCTTTCATTTTAAGCTTAGATTCTATTTAACCAGCAAAAGCCCAAGTTCATACAGGGTTCAATCATGTACTGAATGTTTACTGAAGGAGACACAATAGTTTAAATAAAGTGGTGGTTTTAAATATTTTACCCATTTCTTTAAACAAATTGCCAATCCTTAAAGTCTGTGCTAAACACATTTCAAAAGCAAAATACCACAAGGATCTTTCAATAAAACGTCTGCACTGAGTGTTTCACTTACTCTCCTACACTCTCCCTGGTCCTCCCTTGCCTGAGATGCATTTTATTATTTATTTTCTAGGAGAGGGCACGTTTGGGAGCATCAGGTTGGTTCCAAATGCTTTCAAATATTTGTTCTAAATACCTTCGTTGGAGGACATAAAGTAAAAGAAAAGATTATTTTAAGCCTAGTGACATCATTCACTTGGGTGGGCATGTCTTGGAGGCTCTGGGAAAAGTGTGATTTGGTGGACAGGGAAGTGCATCAGACCCACTAACTCGATCATGCCCTGGATGTCTCGCTCATGCCCTGGATGTCTCGCTCAGGTCACACTTTCAGCATTTTTCTAGAAAAACAGGTTGAGTGAATATAATATTCCAAAAACCAGAAAAATAGAGACCTTGTTTTTTCCAAGACAAAAAGCAAGGTTGCTAAAGTACACAAGTTCTTTGAGTTCGTTTTGGTCATCATCCAATAAATCTATTCCCCTCCCCCCAGGACCATCCCCCACAAACTGACAAAAAGGAAAACCTTACGAGAAAGTTGGATTGTCAGTGCTGTATTTCCCTGTCTTCAAAGTTCAGATAATCTGGGAAGTCCTCAAAATGCAGATGCGGTTTCATACCAAATCTAAACTTTTGTTTTGTTTTGTTTTGTTTCTCCACAACAAACAAAATCTAAAATATATCAAATTCAAATTCCGGTGCCTTCAAAAAATTGCTTAGAAAAAAAATCCACTGCAGTTTAGTTTTTATAGTTCTCAAATGACTAAATGATAAGTGAGGGAAATCTATTAATTTTTTGAAAACTGTGTGATGAAAATATCATTAAAGTGCCTTAATGAAGCAAAGACAGTTGTGTTTTATCAGGAGTAATAATCCCACTGACTTTGATTTTACTTATTTTCTTTGAAGGGCTCAAAGGTCACCTATTTCAAGATTTCACTGCATTGTCATATACAGTGCATGGCAAGAGGATAGCTCATCTAGGAAATAAACATTCTTCAGCAGTACATGTGACAGTGCTCAGCACAGGAACAGAATCCACATTTCTGAGACTTCCTGATTTAATAGAGTAAAGGAACATGTTTTCATCCATCTTTCTTCATCATTGTTCCACTGGTTCAAATGGACTTCCATCTAAGCTGTGTCTCCCCGGTTGACATGTTGGCAGATATCTGCCTCTCTTCCGTCACATCACCCTCAGGTTTTGCTTCAGAGTGAAGCATCCTCCATTGGACCATCTGTCAATGCTCCTAACCCAGTTGCTATCTCTACTGAAGTCAGACTGTGTGCAGAGAATAGGGCTGGGCTTGGGTGGGGAGTGTGGGTGGGCTCGGGGCTGGGACCCTGGACGGAGGGAGTAGAGCACTCAAAGAGATTTTCCCATTGTATGTTTAAGGCTGTTGTTTCAATAGCCCTCCCAGCTCTCTGGCACCAGAAAGGTTGTGGGACCCCAAAAGCAAGTTTATTGTGCTGATCCTTTCTTTCTTTATTTCCTTCCATATTGCCAAGCCATCATGGCCTCATTCTAAATGGGATTGTTCTATCATCTT
Organism: Halichoerus grypus; assembly: GCF_964656455.1. Taxonomy (NCBI): domain Eukaryota; kingdom Metazoa; phylum Chordata; class Mammalia; order Carnivora; family Phocidae; genus Halichoerus; species Halichoerus grypus. Next base: position 115,803,194 of record NC_135716.1, on the reverse strand, counting down.
CTCCATTAGATATTTTTCTGTACTTTTATGAAGAGGGAAAGATGAAGCTACATAGTTGGACTACAAGTAAAAATAGGATAGTCCCCTTTATATACTTAATTTTTTTTGAGAAACTAGAATGTAACTATTAATAGAGCTTTAAGATGATTTTTGTTTACATTTATCTATGTAAAGTTACAACTCAAACACAAGAGAATTTAGGTTTTTGATTAGCAGCTCTGTAAAATTCACCATATGTGAAATATAAGATAATCAGCGTCCTTGAAAGGATTTGGGGGTAGGGGGATTATTTTTGGCTTCTGTTGAAAATAGCCACATTCTACCAAAATCTCAAGGAGTTACCACTAGCATATACATATCAGGTTTATGCCGTACAGGCTCAGAAACTTAGCATGTTGTATTCTGCAAAATGTTGTGTTCTTTGAGTGAGAAAAGAGATAAGATTAGCCTTTGAAGTCAAAAGCATGCAGAGATTTTTCCCTGGGTGGTTCTTCCACTAAGATTTGTATGTCATAGTTGGCTCCTGTAGTTTCTAGTTTAGTGTTTCTTCTGGTTTCTAAACCCTAGTGTATCTGTCTCTCTTTGTTTATGTGATATAGTACTACCCTGGTGTCTCCAATAAACAGCCATGTTTGATGGGATTCAGGTCTTTCGAGCCAGGGCATCCAGGAAGACAAGTAAATTGGTGATGTTCTGACATAGTGTATTCTTAAGACAGGATGATTGGCTTTAAACCTTTTAGTAGGAGGAGATGATTAAGAAAGACAGACTTGGTAGGTATTGAGAGACAGTGGTATGTTAGTGCTGTAGATTCTGGCCACCTTATCAAATTTCAGCATTAGATAAGCCTCTGCCTCCCAATCACACTCTCCACCAAATACCAGGATTCCCTGGTTGTTGGGAGCTGGGCATGGGGAATAAAGTCTACTAAAGATTTCAAGAGTGAATCTATTCACAATTAGTCATTTCACTTGCCAACTGACAGAACTGGAGTTAAATGGTTGGTATAATTCTTGCTTAGAGGCAAAATAATATCTTTTTGATTTTTTTTAATCATTACTGTTGCTCTGGGAATTGGTGAACTACAGGATGCTCCCAATTTGGAACACCTATCACAGTGCCTTGTGCTTCTAAAACACTTTCAATAAATATTTGTTTCATCTGTTGTTGATTTTTTTTACGTTAATCAGAATACCTACTTTTGAAAGAACTATCTTATATGCAATTTCTTTTTCTACTGGAGCCCCTAAACTTTTCAAGAGAAGGAGGTAGAATTTAAAATAAGTCCCCTTTGGTTTTAGATGGGCAGAAGTGTCCAGGGCCTCAGCAATGTGTAGAAGGAATGACAAGTGTCTCTTAGAAAGCTAGACCTTATTTTAACATTATTTATCTAACTTTTAATATGGCATCCTTGAGTTGAGCATCCAGAACTGTCCTTATATTAACGGCCCTGACATTTTGTCCCAAATCCCTAAAAAACTATTATATCTCTCCTACTTCATGAAAAAAATTATTTGGCTAACGTTATCATATTATGAGACTCTCCCAAGACTTCAAGATGTTGCTTTTATAACTGCAGCTTAAGACTGAGATTTAATGCTAAAGAATAAATGAATACGTTGATGACATTGATGATGGTGAAAGTGTGGCAAACAGGACATGCTCATATCCCATTGGTCAGAGTGTATGTTGATAGAACTTCTTTGCAGGGTAATTAGGCAGAATCTATCAAAATTTAAAAAATACATACTTTTGAACCAGTAAGACTCCCTCTAAAGAGTATTCTGCAAAAATATTTGTACCGGTGTGTAAGAAAACGTGTACAAGAATGCTTACTGTAGCATTACTTGTATTATGAAAAACATTGGAAAACAAATTGGAGACAACCTAAATGTTCATCAGTAGGAGAAAAGTTAAATAAATTATGGTACAGCCATGGAACACAATGCAGCCATGAGAATGAATGAAAATGATGTGGAAAACTGCCTGCAATATACCTCTAAGTGAAAATAAGCAAGTTGGCAAACAGAATGTACAGTCTCTTTCCATGGGTAGCTTAAAATATACCTATGTGTATTGACAACGGTCTAGAGGAACACAAACTTGCCTTTACAATGATACTTGGGGAGTGGGTATGAAGAGTCTGGGAAGTGAATAGTACTTTTTTTTAAAAAAATTTTTTTTTTTTTTGGAGAGAGAGAGCATGAGCAGGGGGGCGGGGCAGAGGAAGAGAGAGAATCTTTTTTTTTTTTTTAAGATTTTTTTTTTATTTATTTATTTGAGAGAGAGAGTGAGAGAGAGAAAGAGCACAAGAGGGGGGGAGCGGGAGAGGGAGAAGCAGACTCCCTGCTGAGCAGGTAGCCCGATGCGGGACTCGATCCTGGGACTCCAGGATCATGACCTGAGCCGAAGGCAGTCGCTTAACCAACTAAGCCACCCAGGCGCCCTGAATAGTACTTTTGACTTTATATCATTTTGTACTGACTAATTCTGATTTAATTTTGTTTAATGAGTAAGTGCTACTTACTGTTAAAAATATAATTTATTTTTCAGGATTGAATGAATAAATTCATGGGGAACTTGCAGTTTCAAATCTCTAATATCATTATCCATATTTTAAATAATGAAAATATTAGCTAATTACTAAAGTAAATGACATTCGGATTATTGGATTCTGGATTAAAATGAGAAATGTAAGACATTTGAATATCAGAATAGAGCCCATCTAAAATGCCCATCTAGGAAATGGGCTTTTATAATGATTTATCAAACACATTATGTAGCTAGATTGGCTCTCGGGGTTAAACAAGCAGAAATTCTCTTAGGTCAGCTTTTAAAAGATGGTTTATTTGGGGGATAAACATAGACTAGAATTTAAACTGAAATTTTAGGAATTGAGGAGTTTCTGGAGTCAGGTTTCTGTCCTCTCTCTGCGTCAGTATCAGTATGCTTTTGTTTTAAGTAGAAAGAGCCAATCAAAGTGGCTTAAACAATAAAGGAGGCTGAGTAGTTTCAATTTAAAAAAAGGGTGGGGGGCAGGGGAGAGGCAGAGCTTCAGATAAGGTTCCATCCAGCAGCTTCAAAATAGCACCAAAGACCCAGAGTCTTTTCGTCTCTGTGTCGCTGCTGTTCTTTCCATGGTGTCAGCTTTTTTCTAAGGTTGACCAACTTTGATTCCAAAATGGTTACTAGTGGCTCTCAGAAATGGTCTTTTCTTATTTTTAGCAGAGAGGAGAGAGAGGGATTCTTTTCTAGCATTTACAACAAAAATCCTGCTATACACCATAATTGCTTAGGCCACATTCCTCCCCCTACACCAATCACTGTGGCTGGTTGATAGCTTGTTGGCTTAGCCTAGGTCACTGTTTCACCCTGAGAGCGAGAATGGAGTCACATGCTCAGGATCACATAGTTGCCAAATGAAAATGGGGTTGCTAAGGAGAGAATCAATGTGGGAAGACAACTTAGAAGTGTTCACTGTGGTCTCCCAAAGCATATCTGCCCCTCCTAGGCCATCTGCTCCATTCTCTTGTCTCCACCGACCTGTTTCTCCAGCTTACCATAGTTTTCATTCCTTCATAACTTCAGTTTATCTTGGCAATTGTGCCCTCTCTCTGCTTAGTCCCCACTTCTACCAGTAATATTGTGACTTTTCAGTTTCAGCTCCCATGGTGCTGGAAAATTATTTTTATATTTCTTAATTCATGTCTCAAAATTGAAATTCTAATTGGCTCAGTTCATCTTTGGAACCAGGCTACATGTATTGACCAGTTTGCAGACTGGTTGTTCTGAATCAGGCATCCATCCCTGGTCTAATGATCTGTAAATGAGGGGTAGAGTTTGGATAGTCCAGTTACATGGTCTAACACATGGGCACTTGAGTAAGAGAGGCCGGGGACAGAGTGCACCCCCATAGGTGGGAGTGCAAGTGAGGCACATGGACTCAAAGGTTGAGCAATAAAAGACTACCTCTTCTTATTGGACTTTTGCTATAAGTATATTTAAAAGGCAGCCACATTTTATATGAAAAAATATGATTTTACTCTTTGTGAGTTTCTCGCATGGCCTGTATTATATTTATTTGCAAATTGGGACTTACCTTTGTCTTTTGAAAGTTGAGTTTTGGAAAGAGCCAGAAGTTATTTAGAGCCATTTCTGATTAAAGGTAATGAAGATAGGTATTATAAACTTGTCAAAAACGAGGTGTGACTATAAAAAAGAGAGGTAAATTACCTTTTGTGGTTCATAAACTGACCCTGAAGGCAATTCCAAGAGGAGTTTTAAAAGTGTTTTGAGCAACGACAGAACATTAAATAATTGTATTATCCCCCTGAGGTGATTGGTTCATTTGAAGGACAAAATTTAGGTATTTGTTCAGGTTGGTGAGCGCGTGCATGCACGTGTGTGTGTGTGTGTGTGTGTGTGTGTGTGTGTCTTATTACATTGTGATTAATCTTCATTTCATAATCTTCTTTCACTTCAAGACGATTTCAGTGAGGGAAACACTGATCTGAATCTAAGTTCACGAAGAGCCGATACTCAGTAGGTGGGCCCTGCTACGGTGGCATTGGGTGTTCACAGCTGTAATCCATTCCAGTTGGACCCTCTGTGCATTGGTATATATCAATAAATAGTTGATAAATATTTTTAATATCATCCCTGACTGGGACTCCTACCATCAATGATTAACTCCCATGCAGTGAAGGGAAGGCTGATGGACTATTTTGTAGGACACTCACACCCCACAGGAAAACTCAAAGGCATGAGGAAGGTCACGACTAATCCAGAAAAGGTGTGCAACAAGTGAATTCAGATCACTTGTGTCTGTTCTCTAACTCCCGGTATTGTTATATTCAATATGCTTCCAGAGGATGTTGGATATTTGATATGCTTCCAGAAAATGTTGGATTTCTTAAGATTTCCATTAAGAATTAAAGACACTTGAGGACAACAATTTAAACAGCATGGCCTCCACTGATGGGCAATCAATGAGTGTGTGCTCTTTGCTGAGTTCTTCCTACAGAGACCTGGGGGATGTGGAAAGTACAGTATGACCCCCAAGGAGTTTACCATTAGGGAGTGGGGGTGTTTCACTTCTGGGGAGCCATGTAGAGAACTGGCCATCTGACACAATTATCTAGAATGATGCTTTCTTTCTTCCTCAGGTACTGATATCCATTCCCTTGTGTACTCCCTTTTATTATTCAAGCATTAACATCAGGCAGGAAAGGGTGCTCAAACATTAAGGCATTTTATCTACAGGACCCATGTAAGTGGTGAGGTTATTACTATGACATAATAAGATAACAGAAAAAGAATAAGTCAGACCCAAATTTGAATTCTGGACCTGGAAGCTACTCACTGTGTTGCCTTGAGGAAAGCCACTGGAAAGTTCTTAACTTCTTTGCAACCTCTGTTTCGTCATCTGTGCAAAATAGGCAATATCAAATGAGATGATGCATGCAAAGCACTCTTATAGTTTACCTCTTACAGTTCCAGGTAAAACATAAGTTTTTTTTTTTCTTTTTTCAGGTAAAACATGTTGTCAAAAAGGGCATCTCTTTCAATCCAATGGAACCCCTGCTGTCATTTGGCATCTCTATTTCTTCAGGATTTGTGTAGGTTCTTCTGTGTGCCAGGAACTCTCCTCCATGTTAAGGTAATGGTGGATAATATGCTTTTACAACCCATTCTAATTCCATAGATGTCAATTTTTTTATCCTTCAACATTGCCCCTAAAGTTAATTTTCACCTGCTTTTATCTATATGGAAATATTGCAGTGCTCTTCCTCAGAAGCCAAATTTTTCTTAGGGATGACTCTGATTCTGGCAGAGACAAAGTTGTCACTAGAGATCATATGTGTTGGTGGGGGGCGGGGGGATTGAGGCAGCTGCAGGACACAGACCCAGTAAACTGGTATCCAAAGTTGATAATTTATAATTGATCCAGAGGCTTCATTCTATACTTATCCTGAAGTCCTCATCTATGATCTATTGCTTAATGAAAGAAGAAATTAATTAATTAAGAATATGTGCAAGGAAGCCCAAGGGTTCAATTTTAATGTAAAGTAAGTAGTTTACATCTAGTCAAGTGGTTTTAACAATGTAGTTCAACCACAGGCAAGGCACCTTGAAAAGCAAGGTCTAGGCCAGAGGGATGTGTGTCTGAAGTCTTTTCCTTTACCATCTGAACTGTTTTCTCTGTGGTTAGTTGAATATCACAGACACGAGGTCATGGTTTTCAGTTCAGTCACTTCTGGGGCCCTCAACACTGTTCTGGTTCATGGCCAGAATTTAAATTCTGAACTCCAATTATCCATTTTGCAAATCCTGCCACTGGTCATGGTGCTATCATTTCTCTTCTAGTACTGGTTTCATTGCTTTGGTTTTATTTGTTTTCATGACTCTTTTCTCTACCAACCTATGAACTCCGTGGGATTGTATATTACTCATTTTTTGTTTCTGTAGAACCTAGTACATCTAGATGGTCAATGATTGTTTATTGAATAAATGAATCAATAAAAGACAAAGGAGAAGAGACAATTATTCCTGGCTCAAGGAACAAGTCTATTACCACAATTATTAGACTACCCTGTATTGTAAAAATCAACCAACTTTCCTTTTCACAGTTATGGGTTCAGGTATCACCTCCACAGGTGAAGAACAACTCATTGACATGGAGTTTGTTTTAGTGTCCTGGTTAGTTCTGTTTCCAGGTGAGACTTTCAGAAGCCCCCTTTAATGCTGCTTCCTATTCATAGGGCCCCAGGTCATTCCCCCACATAGTGACACCATCTCATTAGTTTTGCAGAAAGGTGAGATTTACAACTTCTGTAGGAGCTTTCCTGTACAGGGTGACAGGGAAGGAAGCTGTAACTGCTTGCATTAGCGCAACATATTTGCTTTCCTTCTGGCTGCCATAAATTCTTAGGAAGACACAGAATCAGCATTTCAGATGATTATATCTGGCTTGTAAATTGTCCTCCAAATTGTCACCTTTTTTTTTTTCCCTAACCCCACCTGGAGGATTTAGCTATAGGGATAGCCCTGACCTCTGGCCTTAGAGTCAAGGTTAATGGACAGCAAGGTCACATGACTTGCTGCTTATTTCAAGTTATGCCTTAGGAATTCTACTAGGTTCTTTCAGAAGTATTTGATTTTTTTTTTTTTTTTTTACTGGAAAACTCTGTATTGTCGAGACCTCTGTTATAAGACTCTGCCCAGGACTCTTCAAAAAATGTCAAAGCCACACTTAGCTCATTGGAAACTAAACTATCTAATAAAGGATATGTTACGGATTACTAGCAGTAGGTAGGTCACAAGTGGTCTTGGAACTGATGAAATTTCCAGGCACTGCACTCTGAATGATCAATTATGATATCTTCAGAACAAATATTTACTTATTGGTTAATCCAGTTATGATAAAGAACCAAGAAGGAAATAAATTTTATTTTTAATTTCAAGATGGAAAAGTAAACAGATTCTTAAATATCACGTTTCTGTGGACATTCAGAATTGGAGTGGCAGACTTTGGGCTGAATGTCTATATATTTCTTAGAGACTACCAAAAGGAATCTTTCTGTAGTAGGACACATTTGAAGGAACTAGGTGAATGTAAGCTGTCCATTCAGGTTGACATCAATAAGTGATCTTGAATGATTTATAATGTAAATAGGAAAATGTAGGTAACTTTGCAAAGCATGAGTTAATTCAGTTTTGTCCCAGCTCAGAAGCTGATAGGAAAACTTCATAATAAGCTTTTGGGAAAGAAAAAAATTGGCGTTAATGTTTTCCAATAAGAGATCCTGGAGAAGTCATGAAATTAAAGAGCATTTCCCCAGTTCCTTCCTGGATGCTGGGCAAATATGCAAAGCTTCTTGAAAATTTTATAGTCAATCATGAGCACCAAACTGAAAAAAACAAACGAAGAGGAAGATATAGGTGATATCCTGAATAATTCTTTAAAGCACTCGGGTTAATTAATGTCATTCCTAAAGAAACTATATGCTAAACTCTGGTAAAATTTTTTTACTTCATCTGTCTCTTCAATTTCAACAAGATGTGATGTCAACAAGAACTCAGATACTCCTCTTTCACCTGGGGCAGAATTTAGAGAACTATCTTCCTTTTTGAATGAATCAAGTAGGTCACTTCACTTCTCTGAACATCAGTTGACTGTAGAATGTGTCTCCAAGTCTCCCCTCACCCCCTTCAGCTTACAATAAACCTTAGATAGTCATACCCTCTGGCTGGATTCAAAACATCTGAGGTTAGATAGATGTAGAAAGGAAAAGAACAGTTAAACTCTTTCAGTTAAAGGAAAGAAGAAGGAAGGAAGGAAGGAAGGAAGGAAGGGAGGGAGGAAGGAAGGAAGGAAGGAAGGAAAAGAAGTTTGCTTGTTTATAGACTCCCTGGGGCTACACATTGTATCTATTTCCCCAATAATGATCCTGTGGAGGAAAGAGTGACACTTGGAACAGCTCACTTCTTATGCCCCTGTTCTCACCTGAGCTTTCTCATTCTTGTTTGGCAGGGATCCCTGAGGATCTATCTTGCCATAACTGGACTTCAAAGGACTAATAATCCAAGGCAAAACCATATAGGTTGGGTCCTGCTTTTGAACCCCTTGAATGCGATGCATTTAAATAAATTTATTATCGCAAAGAAAAGCTTTTGTTCATTGCAACCTAGCACCGTTTGCCTTTATTGTGGTAGATAGAGACTGTCCTAGCCTAATGAAGATATTTAGAAATCTTTCCTTGCTTTGTGATGTAGAAATTATTTTTTAAATCTGACTAAATAGGAGCACAAAGTGGACAACTTTTAGTATCACTTGGATTTGCCTCTAAAACAATATTCAATTTCGGAGAGATAAAAGCAGAAAGAATTTAAGTCACTTGCCCAAGTACCCAAGCTACTTCCTGTTAGAAGCCAGGAGTATCTCTAGTTAGGGGATGAAGAAATCATGGTGGTGAAAGGTACAGCATAGGGAATATAGTCTATGGTATTGTAATAGGCTTGTATGGTGACGAGTGGTAACTATACCTGTGAGCATAGCATAATATATGAAGTTGTTGAATTACTATTTTGGATACCTGAAACTAATGTAACACTGTGTGTCAACTATACTGAAATTGAAGAAGAAGAAAAGAAGAAGAAGAAGAAGAAGAAGGAAGAGGAGAAGAAGGTAGGAGATCTCTTTTGTCCTGTTCGTATGTGTGTATGCTCTTTTTAAGGTGAGGGCAGCCATTAGGAAGGGGTTTTCCTATTGTCATTATTACAACTGGGCTGCAATGTAGGTTTGGTAAACTCAACATGTTTTGGCATAGGATTTTTATAAAGTTCAACTGTTTGGGTTGCCTCCAGAATGCATCCTCCTCCTGTTCCTCCCTCTAATTTCCATTTTGTGAAATGTGTGCTTCCTAGGAAACAGTTTCCTTTCCTGACTTCAGGGTTAGAGCATGTGACCCAGGCCAAGCCCATGAATGCAAGCCCTTGCCAACCTCAGTGATTTAGGAGGGTCCATGTGACCAAAGCTGGTCCAATTAGAGGAATATTAGGATTTGCTAGAAATGCTGAAATAGTGCTCTTTTTGTTCCAGAAAGAGGAAATACATAGGCCCCGGAGACTGGTGATCTCTCTTTAGCACTACAGTAGGAGTCATCTTTAGGATGGAGTGACATCACCGAAGAAAGAACAGAAAAACAAAGAAAGAAATACTTGGTGACAGTGTTGAGTGACTGGATTAAGGCTCACTTGATTTTTGCCATATTTCTGGGTTTTTCACTTATAAATCATAAATCCCACTTTTTTGTTTAGATCAGTTTCAGTTATGTTTTCTTTAACTAAAACTGAATGCATTTCAACTGATACAGTAATAAGAATGGGAAGGCAAAGCGGTTATAGGGTAGGGGTGGGACTGGGAGTCAGTTTTGAATTTACCATGAGCATGACATTAACTGGGTGTATCTCCCTCACCCAAGGGCAGATATCCTAAGCCTTTACTCTTCAGAGATAAACACGAAGTCTCTGAAATCTCTACCCTCATAAAAATAAACATAAATATTTCTTGTTTTGTTGTACTGAGATGGTTAAAGCCAATGTTCTTGTGGGGAAAAAAGAGCTATTCGCTTGTGTGAGTGAGTGAGTGTGTGTGTGTGTGTGTGTGTGTGTGTGTATGCATGAGCACAAGTACTGATGGAGAATGGCATGGTGACTGGAGTAAGTATGTGCCATTTGCCCCTACACATTTCTCATGAAAATTTCAGTGGACAGCAGAGAGGAAGCTTGCAAGGGGATAGCACTGGCCAGAGGTTTAAGATCAACTAATTGGAGATCTGAGTTATGCCGCAGAATTGAGTAAAAACTAGAGTGTAAAGTGTATGAAATTTAAAAAATTAATAATTATATTTACAGATAAATTGCTATTTTAAAAATCTCTTTCACTGGAGAGATTTTTTAAAAAGACAAGAGGGTCAAAAGTCATGTCATTTATCAGGCATCTAAAACAATGTTTCCCTCCTTCTCTGAGGGCAGGGTCACTCGAGCAATTTAAGCAGAGAGAAAGGCAAAGCCCGGGGCCTGTGAGGGTCTGAGGAATGAACAAGAGCTGTCAGAGGCATGCAGAAATGCAGAAAGCTTTGCCTTCTTCAGCATTTGTGAAACCTGGTGGGATCATGCTCATAACCAGAATGCAAGCAGTCCTATCAGGGCATTAGAATTCAAGAGAGCTAATTTGGGGGAATTAAAAAAAAATCTAGTGAGTATGGTATTGAAGGAGGGAATACTAAAGCCCAGGAGAAGGGCAGGCTGCTGGAGTATCCACCATAATTAAAGCAGATTACAATTGCTCTGAGAAAAGAGGAACGCAAAGAGTAAGAATATCCAACGTGCCTGATCAAGACTGATGGGACAGAGGCTCTGTAATGGCAGTGAGGAAATTGGGAGGGAACCCTAGAGAAATTTCTCATAATACCTATTCTTTTTTTTTAAAGAGGAAATGATAATTATGACAAAAACCAGAATGAATAAGCTGAATAAAGTAGCTAAGTTGAAGAAGAGGCATTTTGTACCTCATATGGGAAAGCAAGCAGGACCACTAATATGAATCCCAATCAATGAGGTAATACTCTGTTTTTAAACTCTTTTAAAATGAGGGGCATGAAAAAAATACTTTAAAAACTCTGACACCTCTGTTAGAGTCACAAAACAGGAAAAAATTTTGAACAGGTACACTGACACTTTTTGGAAATCAACAGATCTAGATGACAGACATAGGGTGGCTGTTAAAGAAGACAGGGGACAAATTTAGACCCACTGATTTTTTTTCTCTCCCCAAGGACTGGGAAAAGGAGTGTGGAGGTTTTAAATCTGTGTGATACTTTCCCTTCCTTTTAATTCTAAAGGAAATACATCAAAAAAGTCCCCTTTCTTAGAAAAAAAATACTTTCTACCTTAACGATAAAATAAAATAGAACACACTGATCAAGCAATTAATGAAAACTGAGAGGTGTTAATGAATCAGCAGATATGGGAAATGCTGAAAGAATGGAATGACTATCTACAAGACTGGAAATAAATTTGGAAAATACTGCCTGAAAGGCCTGGCAATACCACCTAAATGATATTAAAAATTGTCCCATTGAACTAGATGCATTTGTCAGTGTGACAGGAGCATCACTCACAGAAATGGGCAGACACTCCTCAGTGGGTCCCCTGATAGTCTCAAAGAAAAAACACACATGTTAATGAGCTGCCATTTCATGTTTGTGGACTGGCCATGATGTACAGAGTGTTGGTTAACCCTTATGGGCAATTCCTACCATCAAGAAGTATGCAGTCTAGTTGGAAGCAAGGTAATGCATCCATAAAAGTAGCTAACAGTGTAAAGTAATAAACAATAAGTGCACTTCAGACTCAGGAGGCTAGAGCACAGATGGGAACCAGAGCTGAGGACTCGGGTATAGGAGACCACAGAATTCTAGGCAGGAGTAGAAAGCCAGAATTATCCAATATTAGTATTTTTTTTTAAAGGATGAGTTATGAAATTGCAATGAGTTTATCAATCTGCCTTGAATAGAATTCAAAAGTGGGTACTGATATCTCACCAAAGGAAATTAATTGAAAATGGATTATAATCCTGAAAGTGAAATATAAAACAATGAAATTTTAAGGAGAAAACATGAGAAAATATTGTCTTATTTTCATGGTTTTGGGGAAAGGAAAGATTTCTTAAACTGGATACAAACAATGCTAACCATAAAATAAAAGATTAATAAATTGAACTATTTCTATCAATCAAAAGTTTCCATTAAGAGAATAAAGAGACAAGCCACAGACTGAGAGAAGATATTTGTATATCTATCTATCTATATATATATATACATCTATTTTTAAATATATGTAAAATATCTGGTAATGAACTTGTATCCAAAATACATAAAGACCTTCTATAAAATGATAAGAAAAGGCAATTGTGCAATAAAAGACATGGGCAAAAAACTTGAACAGGCACTTCATTAAAAAATGATATCCAAATGGCTAATACGCATATGGAAGGGAGGTCAGTAGGATTTATCAACAGGAAATGAAAATTTCAGTCATAGGGAGATACTACTACACACTTACCAGATTGGCTAAAATTAAAAGGACATAGAGTACCAAGTATTCTAAAGATGTGGAACAATAGAATTCTTATGCATTGCTTGCTGGTTGGAATATAAATTGTTTCAACTAGTTTGGAAAACTGTTAGTTTCTATGAATTTGAATATTCATACACACTATAACTCAGAAATTCTACTCCTAGTAGTATACTTAAGATAAATAAGTGCTTATGTTTACAAAAGGACATATCCAAGAATATTCATTGCAGTTTTATTCATTACAGCCAAAGAAAGAGGAAACTATTTGTCCATCAATTTAAAAGAATAAATTAGTAAGTTAGGTTATATTCACATGATAGAATATTACATGTATTGAAAAAGAGCATACAACTCTATAGTAGTATTACATTATGTTGAGTAAAAGAATAGCATTCATTGAAGGAAGCCGGACACAACAGTACACATTGTACAATTACATTTATGTAAAGTTCAGAACAGGCAAAACTAATCTATGGTAATAATGGCCAGGAGAGCTGCACTCTCGGGAGCATAGTCTAGGAGGTGAATGATAGAGGTTCCTGGGGAAGCCGATAATGTCCGGCAACTTGATTTCAATAATAGTTTCTCAGGTAGATACATATGTAAAAATTTACTGAGGTATACACTTAAGATTTGTGCACTTTACTGTATGTCATTCACACCTCAATTAAAAGGAGGGTAGTGGAAAATAAAATCGAAGGGGAAATTAAATGAGAAGAAATATATAAAGTGTCTCATAACAGATAATAAATACTTCTTTTTTTTTTTCTACTACCTTTTAGGATGTGGGGGTCAGATTGTGGAGTATGGTCGAATAGCGGGATGAGGAATATAGATTCTGTTTTGTAGGCAGTAAGAAGCATTGCAAACCTTTTGGAAATAATTGATAGTTTGGGAAGATTAACCGGGTAGATACATGCAGGAAAAAAATTGGAAAAGAGAGAGAAAGAAGGGGGGCAGATAGAATCATTCAGAAGTAGCTAGGAGGAGTGCCTGGCTGGCTCAGTCAGTAGAGCATGTGACTCTTGATCTTGGGATCATGAGTTCAAGCCCCATGTTGGGTATAGAGATTACTTTAAAAAAAGAAGAATAAGAAGAAGTAGCTAGGAAAATGTCGCAAGAATACAGTCAGTATGTGCACGAAAGTCAGCTTTCCAGGCGTAGGGTGCAATAACCAATCAATTTTAATTTTTCAATAAATTGCCTATAATCCTATGCGCATTTATTTTCAGGAAGTTCAGTATTTCATTTTTGAGGTCCACCTGCTTCTGCATTGTCCAGGAATCAATTCTGAGGGATTGTACCGTCACAAGGATGACGGAACTGTTTCACACTTCAGCCACAAGATGTCACTGTTGAAGACTGGTCCTGCGCTTGCAGGGATGCAGTGGGGCCTGCTTGCCTTTCCTGGGGAATCAAAATAGCTTTTCATTCAATATCACTTGCATAGCCATTTTATTCTTCAAATCGCAACATTGTTTCAGTGTGGCTGGATCCTGAGGGCCTTCTACACATAGGCACAGGGTGTGCTGGAACCAGTTCTCCCACCCAACCCGTGGATGTGTTGAGCTTAAGTCATGAGCCAGGCCCCTTATTCCTACTGGTAGGTTTTTCTTTGGGGTTTTTGGGGACCTCTCCTGTTAGTGGACCTTGGACAGGGCAGCTATAGTCTAATATGAGATCTACCCATCACCTCAAATCTCAGAGAATCAGAGTAAATTGATCTTCTTATAAAAATTGGTCAATTCCATTTCCAGAACTCTCTATACTATAGAATCCCAGAAGGTGTCATCTTTTCCAAGCCACTATTTTTCACTATGGGCCTTTCCCTTTGGCGGTAAGTCTTCACTCTTCTCTTTCTACATTTTCTTAACAAAAGAGGCTCACTTAAGTAAAGCCTCTCACAATGATGAAAACCTGCCCCCAAATAATTTGATGTTTTTATCTGTGGGCAGAGAAGCAGTTGAAATAATTTCTAAAATTCTACCTCACCAGGTAAGCAGGGTGTTATATAAATAGATAAAAAAAATCAAAAATAAAAAAACCTGAACTAAGCTCATCTATTTCCATTTAGTATATCATAAGTGATTAAAAATTGTTATGTCTCGTACGCTAAAACAATAGATGGCATATTTTAGATAAACAACAAATTAAACTAGGATTTAGAGATGGCTATTTAAAGAGGTTAAAATAAAAATAAAGTAAGCAACAGGTATTAATATGTACAGATGGGATAGAGGATAAAAACTTGGAACTGGAAAGACTGAGTTCAAATCCTGGCTCTGCCATTTATTATCTATGTGACCTTACGTAGTTTATTAATTTCTCCAAGCCTCCATTTTCACACATAAAAACAAAATATCTTCAAAGAGTTGGGGTGAGGATTTGATGAGACAAGGCCTATGAAAACATATTTCACACAGTCAGTCCGACAGCAAAATATCAGTCAGTGTTTGCAAACTGAAATCTGACTTGAAGCAGGAAAGGAAGCTTTTTAATAGTTGGGTCTCAAAGTCAATAGTAAAGCCTTATTTGTTTATTCATTTGCCTTTGTTAGTGACTTGGAAAATGAAGCAACTCAGATAAAGGTGACAGTAAATTGTGATGTTGAACTTGTGAAGTAATTATGGAATAATTGTGATAGATAGTTTTAAAAGAACATAAATTGCTCTGAATCAGGGATCATGCTTAGGCCCACCATAGGTTCCTTGGGTGAGGTGGCAGAAAATGCCTCAGAATTAGAATAATTAGAAACAGCCCTATAGTCCGTGGGGCTCAGTGCAGGAAACAGAGACCTCTATCTTTTTAAAGCCTGGGCTACCAGATCTGCATCTACCTTAATACCATAAGGAAAAGGAAAATACAGATTGGCTCCAGATCAGGAAAATTCCAAATGGTTATTGGAACAAACCGATCAAGAAGAGGTTAAAGAAGTCTGTGTACCCGTGCTGAATGGTGACAGGGCTCTTGGCAGTGGAATATGACAAAAGTCTTCAAGTGTTTGGCATGGCGATACAGTATATTAACTGAATAAAGGAAGAACAATAAAGCCCACCTGATACAAAATAGCATTACTAGGGAAGAAGAACCAGACTCTGGCTAGATAACACTTAGACTTGAATTTAGGACATAAAATAGACTTTTGACAGTGGGGCTTTCATTTAGGAGTAAGATTATAGAAAATAGAAAAATCACCCACAAAAAGGTGAGTAATCACCATTTCCTAGAAAATCTTGAAATTATTTCTATGCTAAATGGAATTTGGGGAGCTATACCTCTCATTTACCAAGCTTTTTGGTGTTTTTGTTTTAAATTGGAAATACAAATTGTTTGGTTTTTTCCTCCTTAAGGTATCATGATAATGATTGAAAAGTTGTCACCAGAGAGCCTGAGACTCGGGAGTATTGTATGAACTTTGCTTTTATGGTCTCTCTAGGAAAGAAAATTGTAGTGAAGTATTTCTTTTCCTGCTCCAAATGTGCAAACCTCTTTCATTCATTGTACAAGTAAACAAAGAGAAAAGAATTTCTCTTCTTGCTTTAATTCTCAGAACTCTCAATATGAAGTAGATGATCCTGTTAACATCCTCTCCTCTAAATGTCTCCTCCACCCTACCTCAGCCCCTCATTCCCACAGGTAGTCTAGACCTTATCTTTATAATAGCTAAAACCCCTGGATAATCTCATTTCCAGATATTCAGTACCAATTCTTATCTGTGCAGCTGACTCTGGCTGGTCCATCTTCAACAATTCTTTAACCCTACTGGGATCTCCAATCCACTGATTGTACCAGCTTTTCAGTATCCCTCTCCCCTTGATGACCTCCCCTTCTTCACTGCCTAGCTTAAATTCCATGTTCCATAATCATTCCCTTGCTCATGCCCTCACTTTGCCCCATCTCCGGCATCTCTCCTGCAGTCTGTTTTCATTGTGAGACTAGAGTGCTCTTTTTAAAACCTAAGTGAGGTAAGTCAATTCCTTGCTCAAATACTGCAGTGGTTCCCTATTTTTTTCTTATCAAAAAGCCAACAGCTACAGTGGAAAAGCTAAACTTGGTATTTTCATATAAAGCCAGGATTCTCAAATGGGAATGAATGTTCTCTGTTTGGTAGTTTAATTGCAGAAACAAATGAAAAAGGTTTTTAGAGGAAAACACCCCAGTTTAGAGCTGTTTGATTCCCAGAGATGAAAATCACTTAAATATGAGCCCACAATTAAAAAAAAAAAAAAAAAAAAACTCCAACACAGAGGAAAACCAACTAGGATAAGTGACCATGAGTTGAAACAACAAAGATCGAGAGTCTTAAGGACTTCAGATATTACATTGGTAGGTACGCAATATAAAATAAAAGTATACAAAAAGTGTATGTAATGTTTAAGGAAATAAAAGAGCATAAAAATGAATAAATTTCCAGGAGTTCTTAAATATCCCTTGAAAATTTTTGGTAAAATGAAAACAAAAACAAAAAACACCCAAAATTTATGGATAAAAATATTACTGCAATTAGAAACAGATAATGATGGATAAACAATTAATAAATGGAAATGTAGATCTGGATAAATTATTAAGAAAGTTTTCCAGAGAGACAAAAAGATAGAAAATATGAGAATGGTTGAGTCATAGGAGACAGAATGAGAGTCATAAAGAGAACACAGAATGAAGGAGTTGTAATAATCAAAGAGTTAACAGCTTGAAATTTCCTGAAACTGATAAAAGTGTTGAATCTATGAAGGAAGCCAAATCATAGCAAGCTGTATAAATAAGAAACATCCACATCTAGATGTACTACAGTGAATTTGCAGATTATCAAAAACAAACAGAAAAATCTTACCAGCAGCAAGTGAGAAAGAAAACACCTAGAAAGGAAGGACAATTTTACTGACAGCAGACTTTGCTTCAGCAATAATGGATACCATAAAAGCAGGTTGGGGTGGGGGGAGTGTGTGTGTGTGTGTGTGTGTGTGTGTGTGTGTGTATACACAAAATAGCTATACACATAGAATTGTGTACCTTGCAAATTATATTTTGAAAAAAATGAGAGCTTGTAATATAAACAAAAGCATGTTTATCATTAGCAAATCTTCATTAAAGGGACTTCTAAAGAACATTCTCTTCTCTTCAAGGAGAATAAAAATGAGCCCAGGAGTAGTTGCACTGTAAGATAAAAAGGTAAACAAGCAACTTATTAAACGCATAGATAACTTTAAAAAGTATGTTTTCTGTCTGTATAAATTAATTTAAAAATAAGAATTAATTTATAGAGTTCAAAAGACATAGGATTAAAATACTGGGCAGTACCAGCATGAAAGTCATGGGGCAGGTCACAGTAAAAATGTTCTAAGATCTTCATATTATTCAGGATAAGACATTACTAAATTGATACTTCATTAAGTTAGCAGGCATGGGAAAAATTTCAAGGGTGACCTTAAAATTATAGAAATAGCATACATAACTTTTAAACCCATAAAAGGGAAAATGTAATAATAAACATTAACATTTTATTAACATAAATAATACATTTACAATAAAACATTTAACATTTATTAACATAAATAATACACATTTAAAAAATAAATTCTCAGTCAATTACAAGAAATAAGAAATAAGAATAAAAAGAGGCAAGATGGTAGAAACAATCTAAAATTATAGTTATAACAAATACAAGTAGATTAAATATGCTTATTAAATGACAGTTTGTCACATTGATTAAAAATAAAATCCATTGATATTTTATAAGAGGTACAACCAACGTTTAAAGATAAAGAAAGGCTGAAATTGAAAACATGAAAAATAGTAGGCAAATGCTAACCACAATACAAATAGAAGAGTGGTATTAGTGTTAAACAAAATCGACTTTAAGATAAAAAATAAACATTATTTGGGAGTAAGAGGATTACTTCCAATAACAATTTTAATTTAGCAAGAATTATAACTGTCCTATGCTTGAGTTGATCTAATGAAGTAGCCTTGAAATATGAAAAGGAATTATTGATAGTTTAAGGAGAACTGGACAAAATCCCCACTGCAGTGGAAGATTTTAACATACCTCCCTCAATTATTGATCAAGTCAAGTAACAATACATTAGTAAAGATAGAGAATAATTGAGCTCTATCATGAGCAAACATGATTAAATGAACATCTATAGAACTCACTCTAAAAATAGACAATACATATTATATTCAAATACATATGGGATCTTTATAAATGTTACCATATATTAAGACATCAATAAGTGGCAACAAATTAAAAAAAATTAGTATTACATAGAGGCAATTAAATTAGAGGTCAATAACAAAATAAATTGAAATCTGTACATTTTGGGGAATTAAACACACACCATTTTTCTAAATTACTCAAGGTCAAAGCAAACATCACAATTACAATGTAATATTCACTTATAACTGAGTGATATTGATAGCATTACACACCAAAACATATGAAATCCAGTTGAAAACAGACTGTAAAGGTCATTTATGATCTAAAATAATTATATTTTTAACAAGTCTAAAAATTAATGAGCTATGTATCCAATTTAATAAGCTAAACCAGTTACTCTCAAACATTCAAGTTTCAGGACATTAACACTCTTAAAAATTATCAAGGGCTTGGGGTGCCTGGGTGGCTCAGTCAGTTAAGTGTCTGTCTTCAACTCAGGTCATGATCCCAGGGTCCTGGGATTGAGCTCCCTTTTGGGCTCCCAGCTCAGCAGGGAGTCTGCTTCTCCCTCTCTCTGCCCCAACCCGCCCTCCCCCCATGCTTGCTCCCATGCTCTCTCTCTCTCTCTTCCCTCAAATAAATAAATGAAATCTTTAAAAAAAATTATCAAGGGGTTCCAAAGAGCTTTTACTTATGTGATTATAACAGTCAATATTTACAGAATTAGAAATTAAATGTTTGAGATATATATTAATTCATTTAAAAGTAATAATAAATCCATCATATATTAACATTATATTTTAACAAAAATATTTTCCTAAACTTAAGTATTTAGTGAGAAGCATGGAATTGTTTTACATTATTGCAAATCTCTTTAATGTCTGACCTAACATAAGAGAGCTAGATTCTCGTATCTGCTTCTGCATTCAATTTGCTATAATATATTAGTTTGGCTGAAGTATATAAAGACTATCTGGCCTCACACAGACATGTATTGGGAAAAGGAGAGCATTTTTAACAGCCTTTTTATATAATTGTGAGAATTTTTCTTTGATACTATGCCAAATCTCCACTAGTGGTAATCTTTTAAAGGTTAGTTGCAATGTGGAATCTGAAACCACATCAATGAATCTTTCATGGTCCGTTACGCTAAGATCTGTTGGTATGTCTTGCACTTTGAATCTTTTACCCATGCGTGATTTTGTAATAACATGTATTGATAATCTGGAATATATTGGTATGCTGAGTTACAAAGATCTTCTGAATGTTGACATATTTCGTTATATGAAAAAAACACACTTATTAATAACACCACTGATTTCACTGGAACAGCCTTTAAGTATTGGAAAGCTGTCAAGCTCACATTGAAGGCTCAAATTTTAACATGGGTAATACATATTTTCGGCTGTTTTCAGGCTCATTTCATTCATTTTTGAGAAAATGTCTGCTAAATACTAAAAGCTGAGTACCCATAGTCTGTCTAGTTCTTTAAAGTGAAAATGGTGTTCCATGATAAGAATGGCTAGTTGAGCTTGCAACTCCAACAATCACATAGTACTTTTCCTTGAGACAATTATTATATTTAAAATGCAGCAGAATGGGGCACCTGGGTGGCTCAGTCGTTAAGTGTCTGCCTTAGGCTCAGGTCATGATCCCAGGGTCCTGGGATTGAGCCCCGCATCGGGCTCCCTACTCTGCTGGAAGCCTGCTTCTCCCTCTCCCGCTCCCCCTGCTTGTGTTCGCTCTCTCGCTGTCTCTCTCTCTGTCAAAAAAATTAATAAAATTTTTTTAAAAAATGTAGCAGAAGTGTTTTATGTATAAATCCCAACTCAACAGACTATTAAAAAGACATGCAATTAAGGATCAAGATTTAATAAAATTAATAATTTTTACAGTTTCATTAAAGTCATTCTTAAGTGAAATTGGCATTTATTTTTATAGTGAGGATGCATTGGTGACTAATACTATGACCACTGCCTTGATTTGTGTTAAGGTGCCAGCAATTTTATCCACCCTAGCTTTTGCACTGTTAGTTCAAGGTAACATAGTGAAAAAGTCAAATAACATCCTAGCATTATCATGAAAATAGTTTTGAGCTTACCTCCTGAAAGTTTCCCAGGGATCCCTTGAGAAGTCTGTAGAACACATATTGAAAACCAGAAAGTTAGGCCAAGACTCAATGAACTATGGACTATGGGCCAAATCTTGTCCCTGTTTTTTTTTTTTTTTAAAGATTTTATATATTTATTTGACAGAGAGAGACACAGCAAGAGAGGGAACACAAGCAGGGGGAGTGGGAGAGGGAGAAGCAGGCTTCCCGCTGAGCAGGGAGCCCGATGCGGGGCTTGATCCCAGGACCCTGGGACCATGACCTGAGCCGAAGGCAGACGCTTAACAACCGAGCCACCCAGGCGTCCCTCTTGTCCCTGTTTTTATAAATAAAGTTTTACTGGAACACAGTCATGCCTAATCATGCACATGTTGTCTAGGGCTGCTCTCATGCCACAGAGGCATGAATTGAGCAGTGGCAACAGAAGATGTATAGCTCACAAATCCTAAAATATTTACTATTTAGCCCTTTCATAGAAATGTTTGCCAACCTCAGAATTAGGCTATAACAATAGACTAAATCTTACAAAAGTATTTGAAAGATGTAATGAAGATTAAAAGTTAATGTGAAATGAAAATGATAATATAACATAAAGGATGAACAAAGACAAATGCTAATTCTTTGAGAAGACTAATGAAATACAAAACTCCCTGGCAAGATTGATTTTAAAAAGTGAAAAAGAATACTTATATCAATACTTATTAATAATGATAAAGGGAGGCTGAGATATGATGGAGGTTTAAAACATAAGGGATACATTTGAATAATTTTAAGTTAATAATTTAAAACTATGAATAGAATAAATACCAAGAAAAATCTGAAATGCAAAATCTGACAAAAGAAAAACTATAGTCCACAGGTGGTTTTGCAAACAAGTTCTGCAAAATATTCAAAGAACAGATTCTTCCAAATTTAAATTTTTTTACAAAATAGAAAAAAAGGCTGTTTTCCAATTTTTTATATATAAAGCTAGTATTACCAAAATAATAATAAAAAACAGACAAAGGTAAAAGAATAAAGGAAAACTGTAGTCTCATTCCACTCATAATTATGAGTTTGACAATTAGAAACCTGCTTATAGTAGTTTATGAGAAAGAATAACTCATCCTGAGTTATTATAACCAAGTTTAGTTTATTTCAGAAATGCAAGGAAGATTTGGGTTTAGAAGTTTGATCAACATAATTACTTCAGTAATAAATTAAAGGATAAAAACCAGTATGAATTTTTTCAATAGATACAGGAAAAGCATTTGATAAAACTTAACAGGCATTTATGATTTAAAATCCAAGCAAAATTCTTAGCAAATTAGGAGTGAAGGGAACTTCCTTTTTAGAAAAATCTATAATAAACATCAACTGTTTTTATTTTTTTTTAAAGATTTTATTTATTTGACAGAGAGAGACACAGTGAGAGAGGGAACACAAGCAGGGGGAGTGGGAGAAGGAGAAGCAGGCTTCCCGCGGAGCAGGGAGCCTGATGCAGGGCTCGATCCCAGGACCCTGGGATCATGACCTGAGCTGAAAGCAGACATTTAACGACTGAGCCACCCAGGTGCCCCTAAACATCAACTGTTAATTATCAAAAGTTAGAAGCATATGCTTTAATATCAGGAAGTAGACAAGGATTTTACCTATTCTAGTCAACATTCTACTGGAGGATATAGCCAGTACAATAATTAAAAAGAAATGTTTTAATGAAATAAAATTAAAACTGGAAAAGAACAAATAGAACTGCCATTATTCTCAAATTATATTATTTTCTATGAAAAAAATGTAAAGTAATCTATACAGATATTTGCAAATGATATAAAAATTTACTAAGATGGGTAGATATACAACCAATCTATAAAAATAAGTTACAGGGCGCCTGGGTGGCTCAGTTGGTTAAGCGACTGCCTTCAGCTCAGGTCATGATCCTGGAGTCCCGGGATCAAGTCCCACATCGGGCTCCCTGCTCGGCGGGGGGTCTGCTTCTCCCTCTGATCCTCTTCCCTCTTGTGCTCTCTGTCTCTCATTCTCTCTCTCTCAAATAAATAAATAAAATCTTAAAAAAAAAAAAGTTACATATCTATACATGGGCAACAAAACAGAAGACATACTTAAAGTATGTCTATATGCCATTTATAATTTTAACAAACTATAAGATACCTAGGAATAAGTATAACAAAAAGTATAAGACTTGTTTGGGAAAAATTTTAAACTTCAGTGAAATACATAGAAGATCTAATAATTGGAGAGGTAAACCATGATCTTAGATGGGAAATCTTAATATTTTAAGAATTTCAGTTATTCCCAATTTTAACTATAGTTTACTGCATTTAAAAAAAATCCAAAAGGAACTTGATAAGGTGATTTTGAAATTTACAAGAACAAAGGCCCAAGAATTGTCAAGACCCTTCTGAAGAAGACAAAACAACAACAACAACAAAAACACAAAAAACCCACAAAAAAACAAAAACAAAACTAAAGGGTTTTACTCTTCCACATATCAAGATATACTATAAATATATAGTATCTCAGCCAGTGTATTCGCACAGGGATAATCAAAGGGAGCAATGCAACAGAAAAGGGAACTCTGAGACAGATCCACACTTACGTGGAAGCCTGGCAGAGTTTGCCATAAATGGTCACTGAGATAAGTGGTATAGCAGCTCACCTGATCACACAGTACATGGTGCTTAGACTGCTATCCATATGGACAAAGAATGGAATGAATCTCTACCTTACTTGTTCAGAAAAGCAAATTCCAGACAGATTAAAACTAAACAAGTAAAGACAAAACTTTAAATGTCTTAGAAGAATATGCAACACAACAATTTTATTATTACAAAAACAAAACCTATGAGCTTACTATTGTTCATCAAAAAGCACCAAAAGAAAAGTATAAGGATAACTAGAAGATATTGTAATACATATGCTGTGGACTGAATTGTGTCCTCCCTCCAGATTCATATGTTGAAGCCCTAACCATCTCTGCCCCACTGTGATGGTTTTTGAAGATCGGTCCCCTGGAAGGGAATTGGGGTTAGATGAGGTTATGAGGGTGGGGACCTCATGGTGGGATTAGTGCCTTTATAAGGAGAGATACCAGAATGTGCATGTGCGTGCTCTCCTTCTCTCTCCCTGCCATGTGAGGACATAGTGAAAAGGTGGGTGTCTATAAGCTAGGAAGAGGGCTCTCACCAGAAACTGACCATGCTGGCACCCCGATCTCAGACTTCCAGCCTCCAGAACTGTGACAAATAATCTGTTGTTTGAACCAGTCTACAATTTTTTTTTATGATAGCCCCTGCTGATTAAGACAACATATAACCAACAAAGTATCCTGAATATATAAAAAATTCTTTCAAGTCAGTAAGAAAAAGAAAGTTCACCAAATTAAAAATGGGTAAAATATTTGAACAGGCATATCACAAAGAAGAAATACTTAAAGCAAACATGATATACAAAAATGCCCCAAATCATTAGTAATACAAATCAAGACCATGATAGAATTCGTATCTACAAAACTGGCAAAAATTCAGGCTGATATCAACTATTAGTGAGGATGTGGCACGCATGGACATACTTTGCTGTTCGGACTAAAAAGTGGCATGACTAGTTTGGGAAACCACATTGTGAAATCCAACATTCTCATACCCTAAGACCTAGCAATCCCTTACCTTGACCAGGTTGCCCGACAGCAGAGGTTTTAACTTATCTGTCGTGGTAGACTGTGTCGGGGAGCAGTTGCGGTGGTGCTGGTGGGGTCGCTGAGTGGGGCCAGAGCGGTGGCAGGCCCAGCAAGGTGCAGGTGAGGTCACGTGAGCGCAGACTGACAGTGCAGTGATGTGGAAAAGACTGGGAAGCACTGTCCGAGAGAACTTCTGGCTCATGTGTACCAGGACATAGATAAAGGACATTCAGAGGGGCTCCTTGGGAAGAGGATGATTCAAGAAATTGTGATATAGTCAGAGAATACTCTATAGCTTTGGAAATGGATGAACTCTAGCTCTGGGCACAACTGTCACAGACACTTGAGTGTCTGCAACAAAATCAATTGTGAAAAGCTGCATTATACCAGTCCCATTTTTACAGAAGTCATTGCAACTCCAAGCAAAAAAATATGAAATTCAGGACAATATTCTGAGATCATCTTACAAAATTAAAATACACGTTTATTGAGCATTTACTATGTGGAAGGCATCATGTTATCTTACAGGATTCCAGAAATACTGAAACAGTATCTGCCTTCAAAAAATACCCACCGTGGGAGCCAAGGTGCAAACCTTTAAAAGGTTTTCAATCATAAATTTTCTTTAGAAGTGGCCATTCCCTCTGATGCAAGCATGGTGAAGAACAGCAACATGCCTTCTCCTTGGATTAATGGGCCCCGGGGGCCTGTGTAGGTCTTCAAACAGTGAACATTTCCTGCCCTCTTTTTGACAAACTACATGTTTGCTCTAGACTCCTGTAAGCAGTTGGAGAGCAAAGAATTAATCTATATTTGATTAAAAATAACAATATAATTGCTGATAATAATCATGATAATAAGAACAGTAACGAAAAAGGGACCCACCTGTGAGTTATTTCTAGTCACGTATGGATTTAAACTAAACATTAACTCAGAAGCGAAGCGTAGACTAATGTATTTTGGCTATTCTTTAGAAAGAGTGGTGAACTGTTAATCTAACCATCTAGACACAGATCTGGGAGGATGCATGTGGGAAGTAAAAAATAAATATATAAAAACGGAGCTTAAGTCTTTTTTTTCTTTTAACTGATGTTTTGCCAGTATGTTATGGGCTTCCTCAGAGAATGCAAACACAAACTTTTGTTTGGACATCAAAGCATTTTTCAATTCTTGCTTAGGTAATGAAATAAATGTGTAAAGTCACAGATCCAGGGATGGCTTTGTGTAGCTGGTTGTTTTATCACAACATTTAAAAAAAAAAAGGTAGTTATGTAGATTTAACTTTAATTCCTGAAAAAAAAATCTGGAAAGTCATCAAGAAATTGATTTGCAAACGAGGAGAAGATACTAGCTAGTGCTCAGTGTGGCTTATTCAGAATAAATTCCACCAGATTAATCTGATCTCTTTAGACAGAGTGACATACCTGACAAATGATGGGCCCTGGGTGTTTGAGAAGAGGGAGCAAGGAAAAAATATATAAGGAGATGTCAATGCCGAGGCGCATTTAAAACTAGTTTCATGTTAGTTTATTCTAGATATATGAACACATACCACTTTTCCAAAAGTAATTTTCTCTTTAGTGCCCTTTGAGGCTCAATTGCCTCATCTATAAAATGAGAAGTGGATTAGATAAGTGTTTTTCAAACTGCATCTCATGGCCTTTTTGAGGGTCATGAAATTAACCTAGTAGGTAACAACTAGCAATTTTAAAAACATGAGGTAGAATAGATGAGAATGGAAACCATCAGAGTTAATTGCATGTGTAAAGATAAGTCCTCTTATATAACTTTTGTTTCAACTGTGTACGCTGTGTGTGTGTTTAGTGGGATATAATATAAAATGTATTTTTTATTGTGAGTTGCAGTCACAAATGCTCAAAAGCCACTGGACTTAATGATATCTAAGATCCCATGTGAATTTTTTTCTCCCTTCAGCAAGTTATTTATGGCACATACCATATGCTTGTAGTCCCTTCTGGCACTAACATTTCATATTCCTAAGAAAGATCCCAGGGCACCCAATTAACAACAACATATAAATGTTGAAATTATCAGTATGATAGATCAGAATTCTATCTTGCCTATTCTTATAACAATAAAGTACAGTTGAATGACATCACACAGACATTTAACCTATGTAGGTTCAGCAAGCAGTAAATTAAAAACATACTTGCTTCAAGTACTTTGGCTCCTAAATGCAAATCAAAAAATTCATTCGGTGCTCTTCTGAAAACAACAGCGACAACACCAAAAAACAGTAAACTTTTCCAACACCGTGAGGGAAACTATTTAGAACTTTCAATTAAGAGTTGCACTTAGGGGCGCCTGGGTGGCTTAGCTGGTTGGTTAAGAGCCTGACTCTTGATTTCGGCTCAGGTCATAATCTTGGCTCGGGGTCGTGAGACGGAGCCCAGAGTCGGGCTCTGTGCTGGGCGTGGAGTCTGCTTGAGATTCTTTCTCCCTCCGCCCCTCCCCCCCACTCATGCTCATACTGTCTCTCTTTCTTAAAAAAACAAAATTAAAAGAGTTGGCATGTAAACCCCAACCCCAAATAAGAGAAATTAGAAATATTACAGTTTTGTATAATAGAAGCTAGAAACGCAGCCCTATGTGAACTTCAACCACATTGGAAGTCTATTGTAAAAGAGAAGCTTGGATGGCTGTCCTTCTCACCTTCCTTCTGAAGAGCAGAAATCAGCTTTCTTCTTTCTGTCCCCCTCCTTGTCCTTTTCTTTCTCTTCCCCCCTTCCCTATCTTCTCCCCCCTCCCCATCCTTCTTCTTATTTTTGATCACAATGGAACCCTAACCATTTGTGTATGATATTAATATCTATGAAATATTAATTCATTAATAAGAACATATGTGACATAAATTTTGTTATTGCTATCTCAGAACTGAAGGCTTAGAGAAGATAAGAACTTGCCAAAACCACAGAGCAAGCAAGGGACAGAACTCTCTGACAGATAAAGCTCTGGGAACAAAAATGACAATGACTTGAATTTATTTTATTTATTATTTATTTATTTATTTATTTATTTTTTGAGAGAGAGAGAGAAAGTGTGTGCACGAGAAGGGGAGGGGCAGAGGGAGAAGGAGAGAGAATCTCAAGCCGACTGCGTGCTCAGTACAGTTCGCAACGCAGGGCTCTATCTCACGTCCCTGAGATCATGACCTGAGTCAAAATCAAGAGTCGGGCACTTAACCAACTGAGCCACCCCTTGAATCTATTTTAAGACAGGATTCTTCTGGTTCTTTTCCTTCTTCCCTGTCCCTTCTCTACATCATTATTATTATTATTATTAATCTGAGAATGTTAAGTGATTGTTTGTTAACTTGGCCAATAGAATTAGATGTTATGTATCATGTTCTAGACATATTCCCCAATACCTAAGGGGAAATTTGTTCCATTTGGGCTCATTTTCTTTTTTTCAGCGATTCAGTATTTGTGAGAATTTCTTAAAGGAAGAAGCATCTTATACTATTTGAGTCTTAAGAGCATGAGCTCTGATGCTGTCCATGCCCAGCAAGACTTGGAAATATGAGTGGAAGACTGGAGCAAAAGACATTCATCAAGCAACACTGAAGATCCATCCTGAATGACGTGAAAAAAAACAGGTTTCCACGCAAATCAAAAAATAACAAAGCAAAGCCCTAAGGATGAAATAATTTCTCCATCAAAAATCACATTGGCTGAAATATGTACTGACACCTGGATTTGCAAAATAGAAATAGGATACCGAAAAAGATTTAGAGTCCCCTTTCAATTAATAAATCTTGGCTACTGTTGCTAACACTCAGTTTTGTTTTCCAAATGAGGTTTAAAGCTATATTTTGGAAAAATGCAAAATGACAGATACTTAAACTTGTCCACCTCCTGCAAGCACTTTCCCTGAGATCTGCTTTGACTTGGTCTTTTTAACCATACACTCGTCACACGTACATTCCACCCAGGACCATTGGCCGGGGCGTCCACAGTGGTCAATAGAGCAGTATGCTGCTCACCTCACACCCTTCAGGCTGAAAAAGTGCCCTTTTGTTAGAGAACACTCCCTCTGGACAGTCCATCAATTAGGCAGAAAATTACAACAAATAAAACCTGCAAATACCTTGCAATGACTAAAAGTTAGAAAAAACCGGAGGCCTGGAGGTGGGAGGTAGGGGGAATAAAACCAGAGTAAAAAGAAAGTTAGTGGGGAGAAAAATACGGTGGCTTTTCTTCTTTGCAAATTTGGAGAAATCTTTTCTTCTCCAAAGACTCAGGTCGGGAAAGATCTGACTGTTTGCCAGGATCAAAGTACACATAGCTTTAAATGAAAGTTTCAGGGCGGCTATTTGAGAACGTTAGGACTCCTGAAACGATTATCTGTTTGAGCAGGTGGTGTCCATGAGCTGGTCCGGAGGACCTATTCCTCTGGTCTTTTAAGTCTGAGGTCAAACATTTCGCAGACTCTGCCACACTAAGTGATTAACAAAACTAAGTTGTAGCTGGTAGACAGCTGGGTGCTTATTGCCTTGTAAGCCCTAGTGGTTTAGGCTTGTCTTTGATTATAGGAGCTGACCTTGGTCTCCACAATGGTTGGGAAATCTGTGGGACCGGACAAACTGCAAATAGATTGCTCCGAGTTTCCTGTTTTCATTCAGATGTGTACAAATTACCTCAACATGCCCTTTTTTTCAGAAAACACTAAGGTCTGAAAGAAACTCTTGTTATATTGTTGCCACTTAGGTTTCACTGAGCCTGCATTATCTACTCACAGCTTTAATGACTTCCTGCTGAGAGAGGTTCTGTAGCAGTCTTGGCAGCAGGGCTAAGAATAGCATTAAATGCAAGGTTATCTAGGCATTACACTCACTGTAACATGCAATTAACTCTCCTCTTCCATTTTCATTACACAATTATTCATTAATGTCAATTTAATTTTATGCATTGTTCTACATGACCGAAGGCTGATTACGGGCCTTTTCACTCCAATATCCCAAGTTAACTGGTGCCAGCCGCACTCAGGGCTGCCTAATTGCAATTTCGCCCAGACAATTCCTCCCATTTTTGCCCTCCAGTAATGGAACAACAGATCATGGCCAGGTAAAGATTTTAAGGTGGAAATAAAGCCCAAGCTACAAAACACTAAAGTTCAGAAAAGCCTTTTCCCTTTTTCAACTTAATGGAATAAAGACTCACTGGAAAAATTACATGAAGCAAGTTTTTTTTTTTTTTCTTTTTTAGAAAAATATGATGCTTTTGTGAGCTGTGTGCTTTAAGTCGTTTTAACCTAACTACCGAAGTCACAGCGGACCCCGGGTCTGAAGACCCCACTGGACTGCTTTAGTTTAGGCAAAATCATTATAACACAGAGCTATACTGTCCACACCTAGAAATTCTGAATGATAACGTGGACTCCACAGGAGCATTAGATAGTAGTTTCCACGGGTTTCACGGTTTTTCTTGACATTAATGAATAATTATTTGTTGGTGTTGCTCTTTTAGGGTATGAGAAGGTTGTAGGGTTCTGAAGTTCAGTCCTCTTACAGCAGCAACTGAATGTCTTTTGAACAGCATCCCTCAGGTGGTAGAAATGAAAAGAATCTTGCTTCTCTCAAAAGCTTCCAACTATAGTCTTTCTAGTTCAAATCAAAATAAGATCATTAGATATCCACCTTAAAACACTAGTAGTGATGTAGACTAAAAGTAATTCAGATCCTCATTCATTCTCGTGTCCAAGTAATTCATATTATCGTTGAATCTGCACAAACAGCTCATCATTAGCTTTTCTAGTTTTACCAGCAGACAATTGTCAAAAATTAAGATTTAAAGAACCATTAAAGAGAAAGCTTGGACTGCTCCCTGCTTTCTGGTGGTAGCTATTGTTGTTAAATCCAGGGGAAAGTGTGTCTCTGGGATAATGGAATCTAGGAAAAGTCAGGAAAATCAGTCTGCCCTCTTGTGCAATGAGTGACCAGATTCCTTTCCAAGGAGGGTTCTGTTCTAGCTTCTTGGCAAACCCTAGAGAATCAGAACATAGGCATAGACAAATGCCTCTAAGCAGTGTATAGGGTATAATGCCCAAGGCTAGGCCCCAGGCGCCTCTTCTAAAAGCAACAATAAAGCAAACAAGTTACAAATAGGCCTTATAGATCCTCTCTTCTTGCCACTCTGGGTAAAGCTGTGTCAGCATTTCCACTTGGAACCACCCCCCCAAACCTTTCCAGGGGCTTTATAACTCAGTCATAAAAATTAGTTCCAAGCAAAAACTTGGCATGCAAAGTTTCAGCCTTAGAGTGAACTTTTTATTTTTTCACAAATTGTCAAAGGCGGAAAAAAAAAAAAAAAAAGACCCAGCCCTCTGGCTATTTTTACTTTTTTTTTTTCAAGGCACAAAAATAGAAAACAGAAATGTACTGGTTGTGCACTTTTTTGGAACTCTTACAAAAACATTTATAGGCCATTATGAGGCATGAGTGTTTTTGGAGTACTCCAGGTTTTCTCGACAGATGATTTTATACGACTAACATGATCAGGGCTTGTGAGGTGACTTTCAAAAGTGTTGTCTGTTGTATCTCTTTCTTTTCAGTCACATGGAACTTATCTGCCTTATAAGCGGGCTTGACGGTTCTGATGTACACAATAGTGAGTCGTTGTGGTCTATTAGCTCAATAATCCGTGCTCTGAAGTATCCGTCAATATAAATTTAGCCAATAGACCGCAGAGACTGGGAAGAAGCTTCTAGAGTTCGCAGAGCAATTGCAGTGTGTTCTAACAATCTCTAAATATGTAGGAAAACAATCAGGCCCGCGTGTGAGTTTTCAAACTCTTTTGAAAGCAACGGGCCAAGTTCCCACTCGATGTAACTCTAGGGGAGAATTAAATAACTCGAAATAGCAGCACTCAAAACTTAATTAACATGATTCAGGCGGAGTTGTGCAAGTTTGGTGATACAAACCGCCAGTGGTAATAGAATCACACTTGCGGCTACCCGTGACTCACCCCATTGTTCAAAAATACAGATGAGGTCTCCGAGTGGCTTGTGATGTTTCGACACCATATGGGCTATGACAACTTGGTACAAGCAGCTGACAAGTTGGGGACAGTGGCAGTGAATTAAAAATGACGCTCACGCAAACTTACTGAGCTTGCAAAGACATCATGAAAGAGTTTACATTATTATTATAACCATTACTATTATTTGTATTCAGGTTGCTTGTGTTAAGTTACATGGAGACCATAACCACTGAACTTAGCGCCCCCCCCTCTTTGATTTTACACTTAATTTATATGTTACTAATAGCCAACTGCTGTCTAAAGCCTTTTGATTCATGCTCTGTTTGCTTTCCTTCTGTGAGGTTTATGGTCAAGGGACCTAATTTGCTGGCTTCATTATAAACTGCATTTTGGACAAAATATGAACTAATGGGGTTGAATATAGGCCCTCAACTTTGCCTCAGAAGTCAGACCATGGCTTTTTAACAAAGAGGTATTTAGCAGTGTCATTGGAGCTTTTAGCTTCCTGAAGTTCACATATGATTAGAAGTTAAATATCTAAAAATCCATTTATTTGCTTAATAACACTGCCAAATTGAACCCGTCTGTGGTTTCTGCATTATAAAGCCACTAAAGGACTCTTTTGAGGTACTGTGTATGTGATTACTAACTTAATAGATTTCAACCAGCACCACTCAAATCAAATCATCATTCCTCATGGACTGTGCACCTAGTACAGCAACGCCCTGCGTCAGGCACCAGGGGATGCGCCGTTTCTCACACGTTCCTTTAGGATCATGCTGATCACGTTGTAGTTTAATTATTTGAGCGCCCCACTCCCCAGTGCCTGATGGAACCTGTGTGTATGTGTATCCCGGGCTCCACAACGCGGAGCCCGTGGTAGGGTGAGCCCTCTCTATGTGCAATGGCTAACACTGACTGAGTGCTTTAAGATGCTCCAGGTCCTATTCTAAGCTTGGTATCTGAAAAACTTCCTAAAATCCTCCAACAACCTAATGAGGCAAGTCCTGTCATATTCCCCATTTTACAGATGAGAAAACAGAGGTACACAGAGATATTAGGCCCCTGGCCAACATCACGTACTAGTAAGAGACATGGCCGGTTTTCACATGGAGGCATCTATCCAAAAAGCTTGGCTTCCCAACTCCAGACTCCTCTGCCTCTTTCCGTGTGCCCTGAAGGACTCTCTGGCAGAGTGCTCATTCTTGAGGAAATGATAACCTGGCTGAGCTGATGAGCTTTATAGTACCCACGTGGGTAATGAAGGACCGCGTGTGATTAGGAACTAAAGGTAAGGCACACGTAGTAGGTGCTGTCAGCATCTGAGCGGACAGCTTTCAATGTCTGTTAGCGTGCTAGTCAGGGGAGGCTTCCTGGAGAAACTATGACTATTTTTGAGATTTGGAGGATGTAAAGGCCTTGGGTAGGTGGCAAGGAAGTGGGGGTTATTTCCTCTGTGGGGGTGGGGTGGGTAGGAAGGGGGGAACAGAGTTCATCCTTGCAGGACTGGCAAACCTGGCAAAGGAATGGTGGGAGAGGTTGTCCAGATATACAGGGGCCTTGGAAGCCAGGGTGAGAAAGAGGAATATAGCGCAAAGACGGCACACGATCGTATGTCTCAGGAAATCATCTCCTTCCAGTTTGTTTGACAAGCTAGGAAATGAAAAGTGCTCACAGGAAGGGCTTGCTGTTTCAGCATGGGAGAGAGCCATGACGGACCCCTCCCTCTGCCACTCAGCAGCTGGTCTCAGGTCCTGCTCAGGTTTTCCTGGAGCTGAGGCAGCACGACGTCAGCTGAGTCTCAGGATCAGGAGGATGCGAGCAGCGGTTCATCCATATTTGGCAGGGGCTGGTGTCCGAGGTTACCTGGCTGACGGTCTTGGATACTGGAGACTATATCAACGCATGCATTTCTTGGATTAAGAGTTCAGCCTCCCATGTTCAGATTCTGAGGATCTTGGCTAAGTTCAGTGATTCTTCCCCCCATCTCCCCACAAAAAGCATTTAGCCAATCTCAGCATCTCTCATAAAATCTGGTCCAAAAAGTATATGTGTTCTGAAAGGCTCACATTGATGTACAGCTAATAACAAGATAGCACATCATAAAACAGTCATCAAGGATTCAACCGGGGGAGCACCGCACTCTTGGAAAAAGATACCCACATTTGGAATTCCACTTGAGATACTCATATTGTGCTGAATTCTCTCTGCCAAATTGGGGCCCAGAGCACTGTAGATTTTCAAAACAAGCTCTTATCCCAGGGGCTCCCGGTGATCCGTGCCTAGGACTTAAAACTGGTGCATCCCATTACATGGACCAGATTGGAGATTGTTGACATTTTAGGTGGAAGGTGTTTCACTGTACTCTTTTAGATTTTTAGAGGTTAATGTTTTGTTTTGTTTTTTAAAGATTCTATATATTCATTTGACACAGAGAGATACAGAGAGAGAGAGAGAGAGAGAGCACGAACAGGGGAGAGAGGGAGAAGCAGACTCCCTGCTGAGCTGGGAGCCTGACATGGGGCTCCATCCCAGGACCCCGACATCATGACCTGAGCCAAAGGCAGACGCTGAACCAACTGAGCCACCCAGGCGCCCCGAGGGTAATGTTTTTAATGCATCCTGTCAAAATGTTTTTACAAGTTAGGAGGATGTATGTTTTTCATGTGCCTTAAAATAATAGAATTTAGTATTGGAGGGTATGTCCCTACCTGATAGAATCCATCCCTTCTCATTCGACAAATGACAAACCCTTAAACCCAGACAGGCTGAGTGATTTGCCAATCCTGAAAAGAGGCATTACACCAGGACCTCCTAACGTGTACTCCCGTGCTTTCATAGTTCCCTGTGCTCTTTCCTGATTTATCTTTGAGGTCGTTCAGATGATTAAGGCTAATTAGAGAGAGTTCTCGTTGGTACGGATAATTAGCAGAGAGGTACCAGCTTTGAGTCAGAAATCCTAGGCTGCAGTCCAAGCCCTTACTACCTGAAAAACCTAAAGTAAATCATTTAACTTTTCTGATCCTCAATTTCCTCATCTGTAAAATGTGTATATTAACAGTACCTGGTGCCCTGGGCTATTAAGAGCATCAAAGAAGATACTACATGGAACTTGTTTAATGGATCATAAAGCACTCTGCAAATCAAGTTGTAAAAAAGGATGAAAATACGAGTTTAAAATGTGATAATGTTTATATTGACATAGTTTATATCTGTGTATAATTTCTCTCCTCCCACTACCCCCTAAAATAAAAAAACAAAGAAATTGCTTTTAGAACAGACTGCATTCCTGCCAAATTTTTATTCTAAATTGAGTGCTCTTGGAAGGTTACAAGGCACAAGAAATGGCACATTCTAAATCATTCCTGTTGAAATACATCAACATGCTAACAGTGGTTTTTATAGGGTAGTAGGAATGTAGGATCCTCTTTTCCTCTTTTTAAGATTCCTTTCTATTTTCTCAATTATCGATAATGAAAACGTATTAGTCTCATAATTAAGCGAAAAGCATTTAAAAATAAATCTGGTGGTGCATTTGTAAAGGTCTCTATTTGATAATGATAATAATTGCTTCCATTTATCCATCGTTTACTATGTGGCGTATCCTTGACATATATTGCTTTATTAAATTTTTTAAAAGTCCTGCCTGCTTGGTAAGTATTATTGTCCCCTTTATAGATGATAACCTGAGTGAGATTCAATCACTCAGTGATTTTTAAATCTAATCTCAGTGAGATTAAAACACTTGCCAAGGCTGCACAGCACATTCCACGGAGTCCCTCTGATTCCAGAGCCCGTGTTCTTTCCGGCCCGGCCACGCTGTGCTGCCAGGCTGCAGTCGAACCTTGGTGTTTAACCTCCGTGCTCCCACTAAACAACGCGGTTAGAGCAGACTGCTGGACCTAAATGTGGCAGAGCCCACGGAGCCCTGGCTTCTTTTGGGTCAGAAGGAGTGCGTTCCGGGTCTGATTCTGCCGGTTTGGAGTTGGAGCTTGAACTTCACACGGGCCCCTTTCTCTCTCTGGAGCCTGTGTTTTTTCATCATTAAACGAAGAGCTTGGATTAAATAAATGGTTTTCAAACTAGTTTTAGCTGTAGACCTAACCCACTTTTTCTTTTCAAGTGAAAGTTTCATTGCCTGGCCCTGGAGTGAGGATCTCTTTGGCCATTAAGATCCAGAAGAGGAGACTCCGATTCAGCCCACACGGGGAGGGGGGCAATGTGGGGCAAGACAGTTCCGGGGGCCTCACTCAGTGGGCCCCGCCGCCACTGGGGAGGGATTCTGTTTTGCCTGTTCCCCACTTCAGGGATTCAGGCAGAAAACTTAGCTCTTTACCTTCATTTACACTAAAAACCACAGCAACCAGTAGTCACCGGAGTCGTTGGGTCTCTAGAAGAATTTACTGATTGTTTTGGGAAGATGAACTTATTTACAAACAGTTTAAATTTCCTATTTGATATTCATGCCGCTGAATGCTTTTTGTCTATTTTTTAAAACTTGGGATTCAGCCTCTGGTCAAGCTGCCCCTTCTCGCTCACTCGTGCCCTCACGTCCCGCCTTGTCCCCCCTTCCCATCTCCTAGGATCCTGGATTCCTGTTTCTCACACAGAGGAGATTAGCTCCCTCTTTGTGGCCTTCCAGACCACAGTGTACGCAGGCTCACTTTCCTTCCCAAGCAGTAAATCCTGTACTTTTCCTGAATAAAATATCCATCTTGAGGAATTTGTGTGACAGGTGTTGACAGTATCTTTTTTTTTTTTTAAACAATGCGTCATTTGGCACTTCTTTATAAAATTGATACGTAGTGATGCTTTCTGTTGGAAGCTGCAGAGGAGGGCCCAGCACCTGGCTTCCTGAGGCACGCTAGCACTCAGAGGAGCACGGCTGGAAAACCACTGGCATTTAAGGTGGGATCTTCGAAAAGTATCCCCTTCTCTGCATCGTCCCGAAGACAGTCGGCCACTTTCTCCTTTGAAACCCCACTCTACTCCAAGCAGGTCAGGCAGAACATCTAAAACGTGTTTGCATGTCTCTGCGTGAATATCTGTCTCACGGGCTAGACTGTGAGAAAGGAGGGCATATTCGGATTTATCTCTGCGCCCCAGGGGCTTGCTAAGCAGGTCATATTGACCGCATGTGGACCAGAGTCCATGGCTATGTGTGACCCCTCAGTAACACATTACCCGCTAGAAGGAGACGAGCTAAAAGGGACCATACAGACCAGAAAGAAAAAGCAAACCCTCTGCACTGTGCTTGGGGGTGGGGTGGGGTAGGGGGGACGGTGAACAGCATCTTGCTCTCTGCCCTCCGCTCTGAGTGTGCAATCTGGAGCATGCAGTTGTGCATGGTGGTGGCATGAAGTTCTACTTGAAAGCCTCATTTGTACGCTTTCTATCATCAGCCCAGTTGGCCATTTTATTTAGATCATTTCATGAAAGACCATGTTTGGATTAGTGTTGGGCATCAGTAAAGGGCACTTCTTTATCCGTTCTGAAATGCTGAAATGGCTCACCGAGGTGTCAGTGCAGCTGTTGCAGAACGTGTAATGGCATCAGGCGCTGAGTTGGAGGGGAGTCTGGTGCCAGACGTTTCTGGCAGCCGCTGTACGTCTCGTGATGCTCCCGGTGAGAAGGCTGTCATTAGCGGCAGTGCTGGGGGCAAGCGAGGCCCGTCAGTGGGTGATTTGTTGGGGTAGAATCCTGGGTTTCAACACAAGGGAGGAGGGAGAAGGAGTTTTACTCTTGAGTCACGATCATTAGAGATCATTTTTGAAATTCCATTTCAATAACTGGGAGTGAAGTGTTCAAAACCCAAAGTGATTTTATCTGTAACTTATATGTTTTATGTAGCTTCTTCTTCCCTCCCTCCCCTGTTCCCTCCTTTCCCTACTGGTCAGATGGTGTAAACCAAAGAGAACTTATTACAGTACTCTACCCTCACTAGCTTTGGGGGGGGGGCACTATGTCTTTTAACTCTCATATTCTGATCTTTTTTTTTTTTTTTTTTTTGGTAGAGGGGAGAAGTTTGGTCCTCTTATGTCCATCACTGTCCTATTTCTTTTTATAGTGAACAGGCAGATCAGGAGAATTACTGTTATTATATCTCTGGGTAAGTTACCAAGCTCTCTTTAAGAATCAATGGGAAATCTTCACATTTTTCAATCATATACACAGACTCTTTCTCTCTTTCCTTTTCTCCACCCTCCCTGTATAAAAATGCATATACAGAAAAATAGGGTGACTAAATCAGAACACAGTCCTGGAGAAGCATGGGTAATTTTTGTGGATGGCCGTTCCAAAGGAAACTTTATAATTAAATGACAGACTAAGATTAGCTGTAAGTCAAGTGCTGATACGTACAGAAATGTAAAGATGTGGAAGCATATGGAATAGCTTATAATGCTTACCCATTAAAGGTCAGAGACTCCTCTAATTATTCCCACCTCTAAGGGTTTTTGGCAGAGTTACATGCTACATATACATCTGTGAGACTCAAATGTGCATATTCTTGACCATCAGATAAGTTCCCATGGAGCACTGGGCAAAACTTTCTTCTCTGTGGAAGATGTACCATTACAAAGGTTATTGATCGGACATTCTGTTATACACTCATTCATTTCTTCCATCCACAAACATTTCTTAAGCATCCTCATTGAGGCTTTAGTCTCCATAAATAATAACACCCTTCCTTGCCTCATGTTTAAAACCATTTCAAAGATAGATGCACAGTCAGAAAGATGCAGATCAAATATCAACTTTATTACTGATTAAGCTGATTGAAGAAATGGTCATATAGACTTGTTAACATAATCAGCACTCTCTGAGTTAAATTTATCACCGAACTTGTTTAGTAAGCTATTAGCACAGTAGAGAGAGAATGTGAATTCCTTAAGGCAGGCTGACTCCTTCCGAAGCACCCCCATGATCATCTGCCAAGCTTGCTGTATGAGTCAAGGTTCTCCAGAGAAACAGGATCAACAGGATGTATATATGTAGATAAAGAGATTATCGGAAGGCATTGGCTCACGCAATTTTGGAGGCTGAGAAGTCCTAAGATAGAGAGTTGGTGAGCAGGAGACCAAGGAAAGCAGATATGTACTTCCAGTATGAGAACCGACAGACCTGAGACCCCCAAACAGCCAATGTTTCAAAAGGAGCATGAAGGCTGGAAAGGACCAGTGTTCCAACTCGAATAGTCAGGTAGGAGTTCTTTTACACTCAGCCTTTTTGTTTTATTCAGTTCTTCAATTGACAGGATGAGGCCCACCCACATTAGGAAGGGCAATCTGATTTACTCAGTCAAGAGATTCAAATGTTAATCTCATTCAGAAACACTCTCACAGATGCCCAGGATAATGTTTGACCAAATGTCTGGGCACCTATGGCTCATTCAAGTTGACACATAAAATTACCCATTACACTTGCCAACTAGAGAAGTTACCCCCCTCCCTCCCCTTCTTCCAGGAAGACATGAGCAAGGTTGAGCAGTGAGTGAGGAGCCAGACAGAAGCCTGGATTTCTGTATTCACAGACATTTCTTCTCATGGGAATCTGAGGTGTGGAGAAGCAAGGGTTCCTCCCAATAGCAGGCAGTAGGTTAAACAGTGACAAGGCAAAAAATGAATATGAAAGAGTCCCTGATACCAAAACCACATGAACAGAATAGAGACCTTAAAATATGTGTTTTAATACAATGTAGTAAAAGCTAATAGAGATGAAGGCACGCACAAAAAGGCATAGTACTGAGAAACTAATTTGCCTCCTGTGAGAAGCTAACATTTCTTCCAGGATATTATTTGATTCAATAAGCAAACATTGTGTCTTCCCCATACTAGGCTCCAACTGGATTTGACACATGTCCATGAACACGTGTGGGTCATGGGCAGTGTAAATCCTCCTACAAGACCACCAGGTGCAGTGACCAGGATGGGATTAAAGGAATTATCCGAATGGTGGCTTCTCAAAGGGGCAGAGATACCAGTATGTCAGCATGTAGGACAGTAATAGAAAATTCCCTGGTTGTCACCACTGCTCTACCCTAATTATTACCTAGTTAGCTCTGGATTCCTCTGACACTGGGTTTTTAGCTTAGGAATGATCTGAATTTTTGCTGCTCTTCCTGTTGACCTGCTGCCAGAAGGAGGCCAAGGGGAATTACTGACAATGAAATGCCAACCAGTTGATCTAGTAAATCTGACACATTGCAGTCTCGTGGGAACAGTCTAGGAGTTGAGGTAGAAGGATCTGGATTCAAATCCCGCCTCCACTCTCCTTGGCTCTGTGACCTTGGGCATGCATTTAAATCTGTGTGAGACTTTGTAAAATGAGGATGTTATAAAAGGATAATTTATAAACTTACACTGAGGATGAAATGAGATCATGCATGTGGTCGAGCTCTGGAAAATACAGCGTTATGCAATATCAGTTATTATCTGATGAGACATTCAGAGGGGCTGCAAGTTGAAACAAATGGCTGAAATAGTCCGTGAATCTTTTCCTTCTCCCTTTCTCCTGCTGTCCTATTTCCTTCCCAAATTCTGAATTCTGCCCTTCCATTATTACATGCTCATATCCACCACCTGAAAGACATACACCTCACATGGTGACCAGGGTAGTGAAGTGGTAGTGAAGTGCTGCATTTACAGGAGGCCTCTCCTGTCAGGCCAGCCTCGTGGGCCTTAGAGGCTAATTTCTAAGCCAACACCGTTGAACCAAGTAGCCTCAGTTTACTCCGTGTGAGGCTTTGTCTCAGCCAAGATAGTACTGCTGCCTGAGTCAGGCTTTGGCAAAGATTGCATCCACTTCAGGCCAGCTCTGGGTTTCTGGGTTTCGGTTTCCCTCGTGGGGAAAAACAACAAACAACAAACAAACAAACAAACAAAAACACCACAGTAATATGAGAGAAAGGTAAGAACAGGCAATATCTCACCTAAGTGAAAAATAAGACTGCCAGAAACTTCAAGAAGC
The DNA here is from genome assembly GCF_964656455.1 of Halichoerus grypus. Taxonomy (NCBI): domain Eukaryota; kingdom Metazoa; phylum Chordata; class Mammalia; order Carnivora; family Phocidae; genus Halichoerus; species Halichoerus grypus. The sequence continues at coordinate 115,762,647 of NC_135716.1, read as the reverse complement.
CAGGCTATCATAGGGCACCCAGAAAAATGTATTCCTTTTAGGCCTAACTCCCTCCTTCCTGCTCCCCAAATCAAACCACATCAAATGGAAACGTAATTCCCCTGATTATAAAGGGGGAGGGGAAGGAAAACTTAAAAAATCAAAGAATTTGATAAAAAAAGAGTTATAAAAATTCAACAGAACAAGGGCATTTCAAACAGAGGCATACGTGCCTCACACACATATATAAAAACTACAGGGTTTTAGGCTCAAAGAGATTTCAGGAGTCGTCTGGTTAATACATATATCAAATCATTATGTTGTACACCTTATGCAAGTGTTATATGCAAGCTATATTTCAACACAACTGGAGAAAAATGTAAAAATAATTCAATTTACTGTATCTAAAATATCTCAAGCACTGTGTGTGTCAGCGTTGGGGAGACAAATATGTAAAGATGTGGGTCCTGCTTTCACAGAAACACACACATACCACTTATGATGTAATGGGGCTGTGTGAGATTTATAGCAGGAATAAAGAATAACAGTTTTAGAGAGCACTGAAAGGTGAAGGCTCAGAGGCGTTGGAAGTTTCAGGAGTCAGGGCACCTGGGTGGCTCATTCGGTTAAGCATCTGCCTTCGGCTCAGGTCGTGATTCCAGGGTCCTGGGATCGAGTCCTGCATCAGGCTCTCTGCTCAGCGAGGGGCCTGCTTCTCTCTCTGCCCCTCCCCCCCAATTCGTGCTTTCTCTCTCTCTCTCAAGTAAATAAATAATTTTTTTTTTTTTTAAAAAGAAGTTTCAGGAGTCACGGAAAGATCATGGGGAGATAAAAGTTGAGCAAGATGCTGGAGGGTGAGTGAGGGTCTGCACAGCCACTCAGGACAAGGGAGGGAGAAACCTCAAGGAAGGAAAAGAGCAAGCATGATCTAAGGGAAGAAATGCCAACCAGAAGGAGCAATCAGAAAATGACTAGCACTTTATTTACCCATGGAAGGCAATTAAAACAGGCTGGGGAGGGAAGCTGGACTTTTAAACTATGGTGGGTTTAAAAAGCAACCTTAGATGGAAGTTAAGAACATGACTGCCCAGGTTCAAATTCTAGCTCTGCCACCTATTAGCTGTGAGACTTGTGGAGGTTGCATGGCCTCTCTCTGCTTCTACATCTGAAAAATGGAGATGATGATGTCAAGTCTCCATGTCACAGAATTATTGTAAAGATTAGAGTAGACAATACATGTAAAGTACTTATAACAGTGTCTGGTACATAGTAGGTCCTCAACAATAATTACTAGAAGCTTATTGCTATGAATTGAATTGTGTCCCCTCCCCCCCATTCATCTGTTAAAGCCCTTACCCCTAAAGTATTTGGAGAGAGGGCTTTCAGGAGGTCATTAAGGTTAACTCAGCTCATAGGGTGAGATCCTAACTCGATAGGATTTGTGGCCTCATAGGAAGAGAAAGAGAGAGCTGTTGCTGTGTGTTGGAGCGCGCTGAGGAAAGGGTGTGTGAGAGCACTCAGAGAAGGTGGCCATCCACAAGCCGGGAAGAGGGCTCCCACCAGAACCTGACCCTGCTGACGTCCTGATTGCAATTGCCAGCCTCCAGGACTTGGAGAAGTACATTTCTGTTGTTCAGGCCACCCAGCATAGGGTGTTTTGTTATGGCAGCCAGAGCTGACTACCGCCCTTATAGACTAGGGATTGCAAACTCAAATGACTATGGAGTGACACAGGTAGTACAATGAACTTATAGGGAGTGACAGCCAGGTTGAAAGGTAGCAGCCAGCACTTGAGTTGAGTCAATTGATTGTTGTTGTGCGAGAAACGACCTAGCATTCCAGGACTGTCGGATGTTTTAAAGAAAAGATTGACTGTGTTTTATTTGTTGGAAGGTGGGAAGTTCTAAATTTTAAAAGGTAGACAAAAATACTATGAAGGCATAAAGACTTGGCCCACAGGCCACTGAGTTACTCTATGGAAAATACCTGAGACTGGTGCTTGGGAAACTGGTCTGGGGAGAGGACAGAAGAGTGACCGGGAGACCGGTTGGGAGGAGGGAGAAGTGCCAAGATGGGAGATGGGAAGGGACTGGGATTTCCAGGTAGGCATAAATTTAGGCTCCATTTTAGCTCTGGAACCTTTAGCTAATATCAGAATCTTTTGGAGACTCGGGTTTTTCAACAGAAAAGTGGTAATGAAAATACACCAGTGTTTTATGGTTCTTGAAGAAATGAATGGCAAGTGTGCATAGAGTGCCCAGTGAGCACTTCAAAATGTTAGTTCCTTCTCTTCTCTCAGTTGGTAGGTGAGAAAACCTGACCAAAGGAAATGGTGGTGGAATAAAGACGATCCTCTGAAGGCATTGCAAGCATAGAATGATTAGGATTTATCTGGATGAGGAAGACTTCGAAGTCGATGACCCTGGGGAGGGAAGGGATAATGAAGTTGTCCACTGTGGTTCACAGGAGGGGAAGAGATTAATTATCTGTGTTTTAGATAAACTGAACTTGTGAAGCCTATGGAATATTTAGGTTGAAAAGTCCTACTGGTGTCCAAGTAAGTGTTATGAGGACAGTAGTGAGGGATAGAGATATAGTTTTGGGTCCTATCATCTTATAAGGAATAGTTGAAGCCATAGAGTGGTTGGGATTTTTTAAAGAGATCAAGTAGTATAAGAGGATAAATAGGCCCAGGAAGGTCCAGAATGGTACAAGGAGAGAGAGTGATGGAAGAAAAGCCAACTTGGCATAGAGAGGAAGAACAGGCAGAGGGATATCCACAAGACAAAGAGCAAATAGAGGGAAGGAATATTTTGAGAAAGAAGAGATTATTTTAGAAATATGAAGTAGAATGAAAAGAAAAAAGAGAAACCTTGGTTTTTATAATTCGAAGTTTACCAGTGACCTTTTAGGAGAACAATATGATGAGAAACTAACCTCTGATAGTCCACCCACTTAAAAAAATCAGCCCTGGTGACACCCCGCCCACTACTTTATCTCCACTTTTCTAACAGTGTTGACTTCAATCCACCAAGGAAACATTAAATTATGTTTAGAACAAAGAAGGTATATTTACACTTAGGATGAGATATTTCTAGAAAATATGTTGTAAATTAAGCCTGATTTTCTTGAAGTGAGAATGATGTAGAGAAGAGGATTGTGCTCTTGACATAGGGCCTTGTGCCCAACATTTTATAGGCATGAACACAAATTCCATATTGAATTAATTATAAATGATAACCATGTATAATATAAAGCCTCTTCAAGTATACATAATTAAACAGGGTAATACAAAAACCAATCGCATAAATTATATTTAATGTGAGGGAATAGCATAAATATTAAACAAAGTTATTATTTTATTTCCTGACATTCTTTCTCATTGGCAAGTAGATAGGAATTTTGGTATCATAGAATCAGAGGGAATCTTTTGGAAAGTTTTCACAGACTTTTCTTAGAAGACCTACGAGGCTAATGGGGCTGCTTGATGCCTCTGTGAAGAGTTGATGGACTATGTTTCTGCTCTCTTCTTTTGCTCATAATGGTTTCCGGAGAAAGCGTTGGAGGCCAAGATGTTGCCTCTTCTTTTACCATCAAGAATAAAGTCTTTCTGCTTTCTTAATCTGCCATCTTCCAGGGTTAGCACCCTCTACTCCTACACTGAGATTTTACACAGAATTTGGACTTGGAACCACATATAAACCATTTATGTATGTATGAATGTACGTATGTATGTATGTATGTATGTATTTATGAGAGAGAAAGAGAGAGGATGAGCAGGGGGAGGGGCAGGGGGAGAGAGAGAGAGAGAAAGAGAATCTCAAACAGACTCCACAGTGAGTGCAGACTCCTATGTGGGGCTCGATCCCACGACCCTGAGATCATGACCTGAGCCAAAATCAAGAGTTGGATACTCAACCCACTGAGTCACCCGGGTGCTCCTAAACCACATTTTAATATTGACTCTCACCTTGCTACTCTATTCAATGTCAAAGAAAGCTCAAAGCTCTTCCTTAAATGGTAGAAAACTCCACTAAAATTAAGTTTGATCCAAATCTGTGGCGAGTTTCAGTGAATCTTAACAATTGTCAGGGGTTTGACCTGTTCAATAGAAACTTTAGAGAAGTTGTGTCTTATGGGATTATAAAGAAATGAGATCTGACTTTCTGATAAGCATTGAGAATGTCTCATTTATAATAGCAAATATTTATTTGGTGTTGTCCTCTGGAATGTATTTATTTTATTTTTTTAAAGATTTATTTATTTATTTGAAAGAGAGAGAGAGAGCACGAGAAGGAGAGACAGGAGAGAGGAAGAGAGAATCTGAAGCAGACTTGGTGCTCAGCAAGGAGCCCGAATAGAGGCTCCATCCCATGACCCTGAGATCAGGGCCTGAGAAGAACCAAGAGTCTGATACTTAACCAGCTGCACCACCCAGGCACTCCCCATCCTCTGGAATTTATAAAACACTCCCTAACTATTAACCCATTGTAGCCTCAAAGTGTTCTCTTATATTTAATAGCAGGGACATTATTATTTTTAATTGTCATAGCTAAAGATTGAGGATCAATGAGATTAAATGCCTTTCCCTGAGCAACAGACACAGTCAATAAAGCACAGAATGAGGAACTAGAACCCAGGTCCTCTAATTCCTAAGCTGGAGCTCTTTCCAAGAAGCTATTCCTTCTAATTAGCAGACCCCCTTTCCTTTGGGATGCTGTGCATTTATTTGAATATCGGTATAATTGCTCAAAATATTTTTAGAAAATTTGTTTTTAGGTGTGTTTTCTCAATCACACTAGAAACCTGGTCTCAACATTATCCACCATGTCTTACCATTTAGAGCTCCACTGTCTTCCTCTCCTACCCTGAGGGGTCAGCGCTGCTGCTTTCTGGTGCAGATGTTTGGGAGGGCTCTGTGCCTGCATGAAGTGAAGCAGACAGCCAAACTAAGACTATGGGGAAGGGAACTCTTGCAAAGTCTGTTAGGCTGCCACCAGAATCTCTTGGGGACACTTGACTGTCATTGTCCTCTTCTCTCTGCTAATGGCTGATCACATAGGGATAGCGAGCTAGTTTCATTATGAAGAATTGCTGCACATCAAATTGCCAGAAGTCAAGCATTACCTATTCCTTCCTTATGAAAGCAGGGCAATGCACCACAAATATTTCCATTAAAATGATTATAATTTTATTTCCACATTTTGGCTTTATAAAAGTATGTTTTATGTCTTTGAAAATTTTGTTTATGTAAAATCTCTCCTTCCTTTTTAGTACCACTAAAGAATTTCCAGGTCAACCTAAAATGGCAGACAATGAAGAGATGTCATTTATATTGATGATAAACAGAAATAGAAGGAGAAGAATGTTTATGACAAATTTGAGTGAATCACCAAGTGAGATAGTATAATTTTTTTTCTGAATATCTCCATAAACAATATATTATCTTTTCTAAAGGGAAATGAGGTTACTAGACTTTGTGACTCTTTATAAAGTCTTTCATGTTTTTTGAGTAATTCTTTTCTTGTTGACATGATGGGCTCGCCCTCTCCAGCCATCCACATTCTCCTTGACCAAGGTTATGCACGTTCAAAATGGCTGACTTAAGAAGAGTATATTAGGATGCTCACTAGAGATTAAAAGTGACATTTTTTTTTTGTAATGACCATTAAAGGTCTGTATTTAGATCCTTCCAAAGAAGGTAAGGGTGAGTGAGGGTGTTTGTGTGAACATATATAGGGAGACCACCCTCTCAAAGGTGCTGAAGTCATCTCCTTTCCTAAATGTGTGTGTGTGTGTGTGTGTGTGTGTGTGTGTGTGTGTGTGTGTTGGAAGGAATGAAGGAACTGGATATACTGGGACCTATTTTTGCAAAGTGTAAAGGAGGCTGGATAATATTCAAGAGGGAAAAATGGTGATTGTGGTGGTGGGGGTAGTTGGGGCAAAAGGGAAACGATGAGTACAGAAGGTGATTAAAACCTGAAATTCTCCTGGCCATGATCTGATGATGAACTCGGAAAAAGCTCTTCACGTAGACAAGGGGAAGCCTGTCCCTGATGGGTTTTGTGCAGAGCCTGGAGCAGTGGCTCTTTGGTGTTTCACGACATAAGCCAGGCAGGACAGCTACTACCCTGCTGAGGGCATCCTCTCTCATGGTCCCAGCAGGGGATGATGCCAATGAGTCAGGTACTGGGGCTCCAACCCTGGCACGTGGGTGAGCCTGAAAGATCCAAATGATTTGAATACAATGCTTCCTGGAGATAAAGGGATGAAAGGGTTACTCTGAATTCCTTGTCTCCCCCCCCATTACTCCCACACTTATCTATGACTTTTATTATCTGCCTAAAAATCATTTTTTAACCACCTCATAGGAATTCCTAAATGTGTTGGCTCCACAAGTCCCTGAAGGCTCCTGTTATCCTCTAGGGTCCCGAAGAAAATTTCAGTTTGTCTTATAGGTTCCCTCACTTCTGAAATCGTCTGGAATTATTTCTAGCTCCTCTTTTACTATAGGTTCACAAACCCTTATCTAAAATTCTTGGGGTCAAATGTATTTCTGAGTTCAGATCTACTAAGATTTTAGATCAGTGATAATATAAATTACATACCATCCCTAGTAGTACACCTAGTAACACAAGAAATTAATATTCCCATATTGAATGCACGAACATTCGTGCTACAGAGATAAAGATCACAAAGAGTCTCATGACAATTTGCACCAGCTTTCACTGCTACTGAATCTGTACCAAATTTATGAAAGAAAAATATCAGTTTTGAGAGCTTTTAGGATTTCAGAACTGTGGACAAGGGATTGTGAACTTCATACTACTGTTGTTAAACATCATGAAGGCCAGGAGAGAGTGACAGGTACATCCGAAAGTCTCAAAGATTGTCATTTCCTTGTGTCGTAGTCTGAACAATGGCCCCCAAAGATAGCAGGCCCTCATCCCTAGATTGGGTGAATATTGTCTTATATGGCAAAAGAAGTGATGAAATTTAGGATCTTGAAATGGGGAAGTTATCCTGGATTATCCTGGTGGTCCCTAAATGCAATCACAGGTATCTTTGTGAGATGGAAGCAGAGGGAGCTGTCACATGCACAGAGGAGAAGATGGCAACATGAAGGCAGAGAAGAGCGAGACGTGAAGATGCTGGCCTTGTGGATGGAAGCCGTGCAGCCCCAATCCGAGGCGTGCCGGCGACCACAGGAAGCCGGAAGAGGCAAGGAACGGATTCTCCCCCAGAGTCTTAGGAGACAGCAAATCTCTGTGGACACCTTGGTTTCAGCCCATTGAGATTGATTTTGGACTTCTGGCGCCCAGAACAGTGAGAGAATTGATTCTGCTGTTTTAAGTCACCAAGCTTGTGGTATTTTGTTATAGCAGTCACCCCAATGAGGGGTGTCTTCACACCCCATTCAAGTCCTTTAAATGGTAGTCACTCTTTTTTAGATCATCTGTCTTTTCCCACTGACTTATTGGGTGTTACTTAATTCACCTGAATCTCAGTTTCTTTGTTTGTAAAATGAGGATATCATAGGGTTGTTGTAAGAATTAACTTTAAAACGTATACATATAAACTGCTTAGCATATCACTGACATCAAGTTAGTGCTTAATAAATGCTGGTTGGTTGATGACATTACTATGTTCTGAGAATCCCTTTATACCTTTCCAGGACATGTGAATTTACATTTAGGTTTGAGTCCATCTGTATTACAGAGAGAATTGATCAATCAAATCTCAATTTTTCCTCATCTAAAAGATTTTGCCAGCCCATTTATATTCACCAATGTCACAATGATGATGCATTTGATGTCTAAGAGTGTTAGAGGTCTAAAGACATACCAATCAGTCCTGCGAGGCTGAGTTCTATTTTTATCCCAAACATTTTTACTTTCCCAAAGGCTGAAGTCTTTGAACTTGGTGTCTTCAATCAAATCAGTGCTAATTTGCCCAACAAATGTTTAGAAATGTGCCCATTTGCAGATGGGCATGCCTGTTGATATTAGGCAAAGTGTCTTTTTCCAAAAGTGGGAAAGCATATAAAAATATGAAAAAAATAATCCGAGGGGCTAGTACACTTTGAAAGGGAATAATTCATAATTGTAAAATCACCCAAAGTCATAAAACAAAAAAATAAATAGGACAACAAATTTATTAAAACCCATCCACCAGGAGATAAGTGTGGAGAATGGAAACTGATGGATGGCAAAAACAGGAAATAATTTATTTGAGTATCTTCTATGGCTAGGCATGGTGCTAGGCATAGTCATATACTGATAGGTATTTGTTCTACTTAGCACCAGTCAGAACAAATATTTTTTATAGTTTAAAATGTTCTGCTATAGCAGTCCTCATTTGCACAGGACTGGTTTTACTATTTACAGATACATAACCTTATCTCTTCAGAGGTAACTTTTTTGAGCATAATGTACATTTAGAATACATTATTCTTCTTGCCCTCCCTCCATCCCTCCCTCCCTCATTCCCTCCCTCCCTCCCTTCCTCCCACCCTTTCATCCTTCTTTCCCTCCCTCTCCCTCCCTCCCTTCCTCCCACCCTTTCATCCTTCCTTCCCTCCCTCTTTCCTTCCTCCCTCCCTTCCACCCTTCCCTCCCCCCTTCCTTCCTTCCTCTCTTTCTTTCTCTCTCTCTTTCTTCCTTCCTTCCTTCCTCCCTTTCTTCTTTCTTTCTCTCTCTCTTCTTTCTTTCTCTCTCTCTCTCTCTTTCTCCCTCCCTCCCTCCCTCCCTCCCTCCCTTCCTTCCTTCCTTCCTTCCTTCCTTCCTTCCTTCCAATTTATTATTTATTTGAGAGAGAGAGAAAAAAAGACAGTGAGAGAGTGCATGATCAGGGGAAGGAGCAGAGGGAGAGGGAGAGAAGCAGACTCCCTGCTGAGCATGGAGCCCAATGCGGGGCTGGATCCCACCACCCTGAGATCATGACCAGAGCTGAAACCAAGAGTCGAATGCTCAACCACTAAGCCCCACAGTTTAGGTTTTCTTTCTTTTTTTTTTTTTTTAAAGATTTTATTTATTTATTTGACAGAGAGAAACACAGCAAGAGAGGGAACGCAAGCAGAGGGAGTGGGAGAGGGAGAAGCAGGCTTCCCGCAGAGCAGGGAGCCTGATGCGGGGCTCGATCCCAGGACCCTGGGACCATGACCTGAGCCGAAGGCAGACGCTTAACGACTGAGCCACCCAGGCGTCCCAGTTTGGGTTTTCTTATGTTTAGAGTCAAGTTGTACATTTTGGGCAGAAATAATACATAAGTAATGTACCCTTCTTTCTCAGTGCATCACATTAGAAGATATGTATGTATATACAATATCACATTGTATATATGTATATATGATGACTCTTTGTAATTAATAAGTAATTTGTGGGAAGATATTTTGAGGTCATCTAAATATCCTATTTATTCATCAAATTTTCACCAAGTAGTGTTATTATCCATTAATGAATCTTGCCTGAATCAATTATTGCTATATGGTTGCAAAATGGTAATTTTCTCACTCCATTATTCCCTCTACATTTTTTAGTTGACATTCTACTTTAATTCAATAATATATTTACTAACAGGATACTCTCATGAATTCTTATTTTATTCAATGAAGTATAATCCCTTAGTGTCATTATTTATTTTGATGTTTCAATTGTCCCAGATTTGGCCAGTGGGAGCCCCTTCAAGCTGGCTTCTGTGTCCTTTTGATACGTCCTCATCATTTCTTGAGCATAAAGAAGCATTTTATCGTCTTCATTTTTGAAGAATATTTTGACTGGCTATAAAATTATAGATTGGTAGTAACTTTCTTTCGTTGTTTTAAATGTCTTTTATTATTCTCTGACAACCATTGTTTTTTGTTGTTAAATCAACCCCAAGAATTAGTATTGCTCCTTTGAAGGCAATGTCTCTTTTTTTAAAGATTTTATTTATTTAGTATTTATTTTAGAGAGAGATAGAGAGGGAACATGAGGTGGGGAAGGGGAAAGGGCAGAGGGAGAGGGAGAGAGAGAATCTCAAGCAGACTCCTTGCTGAGCATGGAGCCTGATGAAGGGCTTGATCTCACGACCCTGAGATCATGACCTGAGCCAAAATCGAGAGTTAGATGCTTAAACGACTGAGCCACCCAGGCGCCCTGGCAATGTGTCTTTTTTCCCCCTCTGCCTACTTTTAAGATTTTCTCTTTGTCTTTGATTTTAGCACATTTTATTATGTTGTTGCTGATATGTAATTTTCTTTATATTTATCCTGCTTTGGCTTTTTAAAGCTTAATCAATCTGTGGTTTGATGCCTTTCCATTTTGGAAAGTCTCAAGTATTATTTCTTCAAATATTGTTTCTGTCTCATGTTCCCACTCCTTCCTTTGTAGGACTCCAGTTACACATGTTGGCCATTTTCCTTATGTCCTACCTCTCTCTTTTACTCTTCTTCCTAACTTTTATATTTTTTTCTTCCTGTACTCCAATTTGGGTACTTTAAACTTACCTGTCTGTATTCTAGTTTATAACTATGTCTTCCATGCTGTCTAATCTGCTATTAAACCCATCTATTGAATTCTTCATTTCAGATATTGTATTTTTTGGTTCTATAAAATTTTCATATAGATTACATTTCTGTTGAAATCTTCCATACTTGCCTCTGTTTTCTTGAACATAGTTATCTTAATGTCCCTGTCTAATAATTCTAATATCTGAATCATCTGTAGCTCTGTTTCTGCTTACCTTTTGCTCAATTGGTTTTTCTTATTCTTTTTTTTTTTTTAACATGTCTCATACTTTTTGGCTAGTTGCTGGACACTGTATATTAATTACATAAATATTGTAGAGTCTGGATGTGTTATCCTTCTTCTAAGAGAGTTAATATCTTTTCGGGCAACAAAGAGTACATGCAGATCACCTTAATTCTATTGAAGACTGATTTTAGGGCTATTCTATTTTATTTTGTCTTAACTCTTAGGATGCAGACTTTTCCATGTCTCAGCTAAGAGTCTGGAATGTTTACCAGGGCCATTCCATGTTGGCTGGCTTTGAATTCTTTCCTCTGTCTCCCCAGAAGGCAAGCCTTCCAAAATCTCTGCTCAGTCCTTTGGCCTTCTAGCTGCTGTTCCTGATAGTTTTTTGAAATCATATCCTGTGTGCAGCTTAGAAATTGGCCAAATCCTTATGTGGAGTTTTAATAGCGATTCTTAGGCTGACTTCCCTGTGGTTTTCTTCTTTAGGATTTTATTCCTCAACTCATAGCTGCTTCAGCTCTCCTAAACTCCAAGATCTGTCTTCTCAGACCATTGAAACTGTCACTTTCTGCTGGGATTCTAATCTTTCATGTTAAAAGTTTGCAAATGCCCATGAGGGAAAAGCTAGGTAATGTGGATCTCACTTAGAGTGCTTCCCTTCCCTCAAGGGATTTAGAATCTCTCAAGTTCTGTCTGTGTTGGTTGCTCTCCAATGTTTAAAAAATTTTTTTAGTGTCTCTTATACAGGTTTTATAGTAGATTTAAATGGGGAAGAGCTTAGACCAAATCAAGCTTGCTGAAGGCAAAAATTTTTTCCATTTAGTAATTACATTAAAAATTTCAGAAATATTTTTCAGGTTCTCATTTTGTTTTTGATATTTAATATTATAGTGTTATGGTCAGATAATAGTTTATGGGATATATTAGTTCAGGCCAAATAAAATTGTCATTTTGGGGCAACTGGGTAGCTCAGTCAATTCAGCGTCCAACTCTTGGTTTTGGCTGGGGTCATAGTCTCGGGGTCATGGGAGTCAACAACTCCCTGTGTTGGGCTCTGTGCTCAGCAGGGAGCACAGAGGGAGTCTGCTTGGGATTCTCTCTCCTTCTCCCTCTGCCTTTCCCCCTGTTCACTCTCTTGAATAAATAAATAAATCTTTAAAAAAGAAGCTCTTGCTTCTCTTCTCTGTGTGAAGCAGAGCTGCAGATTCTTGACTCCTGAAAGCAATACAAGCCAATGCGGCCAGTTTAAACCAGAGAGACCAGGGAACCTCCCAAACACCAGTAACTGTCTAGTTAGATAAGGTTTCTTATTTCAGACACCGAAAGAGTTAAGCCTCATAAAAAGGAAAAGGCAGAGTCATCACCAGACTGGACTCTCCCACCCCCAGCCCCCCAGTGGTGGAGAAGCAAAGAGAAAGAGGAGACAGGGCCTCTCCTTGCTGCAGATCCCTGTGTTCTGTCAGCATTATAAGAGGAGAGGAAGAGAGATTTAGTCTTAACTAGATTGAACTTTTAATAACGGACAGTTACCAAAGAGTTAGGCATTTGTCCAAGTTGTCATTAAAGAATTCTAAATGGAGGGCGCCTGGGTGACTCAGTCAGTTAAGCGTCTGCCTTTGGCTCAGGTCATGATCCCAGGGTCCTGGGATCAGGCCCTGTGTCAGGCTCCCTGCTCAGCAGGGAGTCTGCTTCTCCCTCTCCCTCTGTCCCTCCCCACTGCTTGTTCTCTCTCGCTCTCTCAAATAAATAAATAAAATATTAAAAAACAAAAACAAAAAAGAATGCTAAAGGGATATTTGACAATATAAGGTGGAAAGAAGTTCTTGGAAATGGTAAAACCACTTCATGCTTGTCCTCACTGAGTTTATATTTCACAATAACTGCTTGTATATATATTGACAATACATGAAGCTTATTAAGGATATTATTCACATCTTTCACATCATTGCTTAATTTTTTTTTTTCTACCTGATCTATCAGATTCTGAAAGAGGTCAGTTAAATCTCCAAGTACTATTGCTGATTTAGCCACCTATTTTCTGTAGTTCTGTTGACTATTGCTATATAAATTTTCAGGCTATATTGTTAAGTGGGTATATATTCATAATAATTATACCTTCTTGATATTGTTTCTCGCAAATATTGTTTTTTCTCTCATGACTTAAATTCTCTTTTGTCTGATATTAAAATTTTTAGCCTGGTTTCTTTGGGTTCATGTTACCTAGAATATTTTCCAATAAATTATTTTTAACCTTTCAGTATGTTTTATATTAGGATTTATTTCTGAGTTTTAATTTAATATTTTTGTTTATTATTTATCCTTTTGCCTTTTACCCCTATTTTCCACTGGATAAATCAAATTTTATTTTGTTACTCTGAAGATTACACATGCTATCTTTATTCTCTGAATGAATATCCCTAGCTTATTTATACCCTTAATTCTCTGCAGTTACCTCCATCAACATCAAAAGCTTATCAATAGCTGTATCTTCCCTCTGGACATGACAAGAATTCTAGCACTCTCTTACTTCCTCTTCTCTATACCTGCTTTTGCCCTTATGTAAGCATTCAGAATTTTGATGTGGTCTTTGATACCCTTAACTATCACTCTATTAGACTTTTAAATCTTTCCTTAACTTTTGAGAAATCCTCTGACATCTTCCTATTTCCTCCTTTATATTTTCTTTCTCTTCTCTTCTTCTTCTTATTTTTTTTTTCCTTATTGGGACTCCTGTTGGTCAGATTTGGAATATTTTGCTTCAATGCCCCTTCCTTGATTTCTTTCATTTTAACCCTACTAAGACCTTATGTTTTATGGCTGTGTCTATTCTTCTCTTCAACCAATCCAATCAGTTTTTAAATTCAACTATTATATTTTTTATACCCAGTAATTCTGATTTTCCTTTAAAAAGTTTGCTCCTACTTTATGATACATTATCTACCCTTTCTCTCTCTCTCTCTGAAGACATTTATTACATTTATTTCAAATTCTTGTTCTATCTGTTTCATTTATTTGACTCTCTTTGGCGTAGGTCATTCCAATTGTTGTTCATGTTACTGATGCTTTTCAGATGTCTTATTTTTCTCTCCTGTGAGTTCACCCTTGTTCTCTTTTGCTAGTCCTGTCAATATGGGAGGAGTGGCAAAAGTCTAGATCCTGGCCTGTGCTCTTCCAGGGAAGAGTTTTTGTTTTTGTTTTGTTTTTTGGGGTCTTCCTTTGTTTGTTTGTTTGTTTGTTTTGAGATGGGCATGATGGAGAGCAAGAACTTCTAGAGATGACTTTTCTGGGTTTAACTCATTCCTGTTTCTTTCTTTCCACAAATTTAATCTCACACCTCACATAGTGGAGGAAAGAAGGGAGGGGTGGAAATGCTTCTGGGGTCGGCCAGTGCACCTGTGTTTAAAAGACAGTGGCTTCCCACCCTCCCCTGGCGTTATTTAACCTGACTTAGCTCCAGTGCCCCAAGATGGCTGTAGGCTTCCAGAGCTGGTTTCTGGTCCCTAATAGCCACAGTACAGAAAGGATCCATTTAGGGGGGCAAAAAGGGCACAACTAGAAATCTCTCCCCCATTTAGTCTACCCTCTGGGGTCCAATGCCTTCTCCTGCTCAAGCTACCATTCCCGTCCCCCAACACTAGCCCCTCTGTTAGGATTTCTCACCACTTTTAAGATTCTTGGGTGAATGAGAGGCTGAAGTTCTGACACTCATCAGCCTCTATATCCTGAGTCATCTATGTTCAGCTCAGGGAATGGAGACAATAGCCCATCATGACCAGGGCTGTGAATAAATGGTCTGTTTCTCACTAATAGGAATTAAGGCCTTCAGCTCTGTCTCCATCAGAGACAAAATTTTGCAGCAAAATGCTTGCAAATGGCCTCAACACATATAGGGTTAATAAATAAAACAAAATATAACTTTAAGATCTTTTATAGAACCTTCAGGATTTTTTTCCCCTAGGTTTCTACTCAATATTAATGTTTACCTCAGGGAGAAAAAGGACCTTATGCAAAAATCTCTTATCCTCCCTTCCCCCATTTATATTAAATAACACAAAATTATTTTAATAATGTGATATGGAATCCAGAGACAAACACTTTGGTCTACAAAAGGGAACCAATTTATTTCATAAATCACATTCTTCTGCTCCTTCCAGCAATTTCCCTTTTCCCTGGGAGGGGGGATGTTATTGTGTTCTTTCTGTGGCTCTTTGTGTAATTTTAATTTATCATTAAGTAACACTTTGCTTTTTAACATAAAGAATTCAGTGTGCTTGATGGAGCAACGCTCCATGGAAAGTTACTTCACAGCAACAACTGTTTGGAGCAGAGGAGTTTATTAATTTATCAGAACCTTATGTTCAATTTCAGATTTCTCGGCCTAGGAACCCACAATCAGCTGCACCTGTTGCCAATTAAAGTATTAATGGCACATCAATCAAAGAAAAATCACTGCAAATGGAGATTATACAAGCTCTTTACTCATGTCATTTTTTGGAAGTCATCCTTTATCTCAAAAATAAGAGATCTGCAAGCCGTACCTTTCCATCTGCATCCTCCACTTTTCCTTGTTGATGGTTTTAGTGGCAGAACGTCTTAGACTATGAGGGCAAATGTATTTTCCACCGGAGGAAACTGTTGTCTCGTATTTAAAGAGTAATAATGTTGCTGTACATGTGGAGAGTGGCAGGACCCCGTGAACATTTTTAGGAAGCTTGACGTAAGTTAATTATTTTTTTTTTAAGATTTTATTTATTTATCTGATAGAGAGAAAGAGAGCACAAGCAGGGGGAGAGGCAGAGGGAGAAGCAGACACCCCATTGAGCAAGGAGCCCAATGCGGGACTCGATCCCAGGACCCTGAGATCATGGCCTGAGCGGAAGGCAGACGCTTAACCGACTGAGCCACCCGGGTGTCCCGACATAAGTTAATTATTAGGTTTACAAAATGTGGGTAGTACTAGCACTCTCAAGAGGGATGCAATCTTTATTGCCCAAAAAGCTTTCTACGTTTACTTAGAAGAAGAAATCCATGGTGGTAGCACAGGCCAGTCCTGTGTTTTTAATGCCTTATTTTGAATAGCTCAGCATTTTCTGGGGGATGCAAAGGGATGAGGACGGTGACATGGGAGGGGGGAGATGAAGTTGAAAGAACGTAGGCTGTGGAAGCACACAAATCAATCTGTGTTCCAATTCCAGTGGCTTCACTTCTGACTGTAACCTTGCTCTCATTGGTTAGTCATTCTGGATAACAGTTTTCACACCTATAAGGAAGGGATAAGATGATTCCCTCCTGGGGCCTTGGGAGGATTAGATGAGAGTGTGTGGAAGAGTCTAGCACCGTACCTGACACAAGTGGGCTCTTCTCCATTCCTTTCCACTGCCAAGATTGGGGATCACGGTGTGGACGGCATTACCACCTCCCTGGACTACCGCAAGGTATGTAGAAGTCACTTCCCAGTAATTGTCCTGAGCCTGGGGGCAGAGGCCTTTTGATGGCTGAGCCCCTTCCCTAAACTCTTTGGCCAGCTCTGCAAAATGGGCATCAACACAGTCTAGTCCACAAGAGTTAGTGTGATGTGGGTGCAAACATCTCAGAGTGCCCGAGAACACGTGGCTCTTCGTTGTTGTTATTCATCAGATAGGACCAGAGTGGAGAAATCCACCAGATCCTAGGGTTTCTGGCAGGTGTGATGGGCTCGGCAGGAAACACATCAAGTAAAGGAGAAACAAGTAAAAACAAGGAGAAGATTCTAAAGCAGGGGCTGTTTTCTCTCTGGCCTAATAAATAAAACTCAGGTGACATTTGCCCTTTGAGGCAGGGACAGAAGATGCTAGGACCAAGGCCACCTGATATCTTTATGGAAACTTTCAGGTGCACCTGCCTTATACCCCCTTATATCCCAATTGGAATATAAGCTCCAAGGTAGGTGCTGTGGTTTCTTCTTTGTTGTGTTCTCCCTTGTGTCCAGCACAAAGCTTTACACATAGTAGGTGTCCAATTACTATGTGTTGATCAATGGAAGGATGTCATTGTTAGTAACCTAGGTGTCTCTAGTTATCTCAGAAGTTTCCATGTAATGCTCCGCTGAGCAGGGAGCCCGAAGAAAAGAAAAAATCCATCGTACTATAAGAAATATACCAATATCATCTCAAACACTTTTGATGGCAAAAGGTTGGGCAAGAGAGGAGAGTAAATATAAAGGCTCTCAGTGCCGAAATGGTGTGAAATTACTGCTTTAAAGCATGGCTGCAATTGCCGTCCTCTGTAGTGGGGTGCTCAGGTATACAT
Source organism: Halichoerus grypus (assembly GCF_964656455.1). Taxonomy (NCBI): domain Eukaryota; kingdom Metazoa; phylum Chordata; class Mammalia; order Carnivora; family Phocidae; genus Halichoerus; species Halichoerus grypus. Next base: position 115,745,647 of record NC_135716.1, on the reverse strand, counting down.
ATTGTTTTCCTACCCACATTTTTCCCTTTTCAGAGCTACCTTGTACCCATTCTTTGTGGTGTGATGAATGAATTGTGATTCATGATACTCCAGGTTCCCTTCCCAAATCTCCACTGCCAAGCCTTAAAGAATGATGTGACCCATCAAAGCACCTCCATCCTCCAGTAACAGAGACCGGTCCATGGCATGGATGGGCACGTGGCCAGAACAAGGCCAACCAAACTGTTTGGGATGCCATGCTTAAAAAGTCATTTTTTCCTCTTGGGTTTCTCAGCCGGGGCTTCCAGAGGTTATTCTCCACTAACTGAATACTTTCTGCAGTCCTAGTACACAGAGGCCCCACTGAGCAAAGAGAAGAAGCAAAATGAGAGAAACAAAAGGAGAGTGCAAGGGTCCCGTAAGCAGAGAATCCCTGGTTTCAGCTGCTGGGCTTTTGCTGATGTCCTCCCTTCACTTCTGGAAGCTATGCAGCATCTTTTCCAGGCTTGCAAGTGAATATCAATTTTTTTTTTTTTTTTTTTGGTAGCTAATTTGAGTTGGGTGTCTTGTTGCTTGCAACTAAAGGAGGCTGACTCACACATTCAGGTTCTAAAACGTCCACCTCAGAGCCCCTACCATCTCTCACCCCAAAGTCCAGAACAGTTGCATATTTAATTATGGGAATGCTGGTGTTACATAAACACACCCATCTGACATTTCGTTCTGAGCACATTACATGTATACATCAGGATGTCCCAACCTTGGCATTACTGACGTTTTGGATTGAATAACTCTTTGTGCAGCACAAAATATTTAAAATTATCCTTGACTTCTATTTTTTTTTTAACGATTTTATTTTTATTTATTTGAGGGAGAGAGACAGATAGTGACAGAGATAGTGAGAGAGAGCACAAGCAGGGAGGAGAGGGAGAAGCAGGCTCCCGCTGAGCAGGGAGCCCGATGTGGGCCTCAGTCCCAAGACTCTGGGATCATGACCTGGGCCGAAGGCAGACACTTAACTGACTGAGCCACCCAGGTGCCCCATCCCTGACTTCTAGTCACCGAGTGCTGGTAGCACCACTCCCTCTGTCATAATAAAGATGTCCAAAATGTCCCCAGACTTTGCCCAGTGTCACCAGGGAGTGGCGGTGGGTGGGCGGGGAGTGCAAAACTTACCCGTTAAGAACCGCTGGTATATACAGAGGGTAAGCTCCGTGAGAGCAGGATTTCGTCTTCTTTTCTTTCTTTCAGATATGTCTCCCCTGGATCGAAAACAATGCTTGCCTCATAGTAGGTGCCCAGGATTTATTTATTCAATGAGAAAACAAATGGGCTCTGTGTAAATGGAGGGTGCTGTTGCAGATGCTGCTAGAATAAAAAAAAAACAAGGAAAAGAAGACCAAGGGAAGCAAATGTGTCACCGCCTAATTTTATGGCCCACGGTTAAAAACTAAACAAAACAGAACAACAGCGTGCATAATTTGACAAACTAAGAATCCTATGTATAGTACAGTTTCTTTCAACAAGGCAAGTAGAGAGTTGGGTCAGGAGGAGGGAAAATCATTTCAGGAATTGTCCTTAAAGCACCGTGGCCTTCTACATTCTCATTTTTGTTGTTGTTGTTGTTTTTGTTTCCTATTTAAACAGAACAACAGTGTTCCCAACAGTGGCGGCTGATCTGGGACCTGGGTAGTTAATACAGAACCTGGGAAAATGTCTCAGGAGGAAGAGAATGTCTATGGTAATTTTTTGCTTTCATTCACTAAAAAAACGATGCATGCTTTTTGAAGTGTAGTCTGATTTCCACACCTTCACCGGGTACTTTTCCCATCAGGATTGAAATGATGAGCACATAGGAGAGCCCCCCCCCCCCCATTTTATCTTCTTCCTTTTATTGTAACTCAATATAAAAATATGTGAGTCAAGGAATTTAGTTTTACAATAAGTTTTCCCATCTTGAGGGACACCTGATACATGAAAATATACATGCATCTTCTCGGCAGTAGTAATGTGGCATTCGTGAAATGATTGAGACCTATATGATCCCAGCCCATGATATTAGACACAAATCACAGCCTCTCCACCCACACACAGAGGCAATGACCCAGCCTGTAAATTGCCGTGACAACCTCCATTCGCAGAGCTGTTCCCAAACTGCACCGCCTCCTTTCTCCACGCCCCGTTCCCCTGAGCACCATGAGATTATGGTTGATTGAGGCCTCTATCAATCCTTAAATTCTTAAAAATCATGACTTTCTTTCCAGTTTGATCACCAGTCCCAAGCAATTAGTTTACTTTCCAGCAGCGCTTCCCACGAAGCCGTTTCGTTTATTTGTTCATTGCTGGGAGTGCAGAGCAATAAAGCCTCCGGGAGAGTTGCCCCGGGCTGGTCAGCCCGGCCCTCCACCAGTTAAATGATTCTGTTTCTACCTCCAGCCGCAAGAACAGGCCAGCGAATTTCATGCCTCGGTACGATTTAAAACACTGTGTTGTTGGGAGGCAGGATAATGTGGTCGAAGATACTCACTTTGGAGTTAGACCAGCCTGGGTTTGCAAATTGACTAACTGGGGGCTAGTGACATAACTGCTCTGAGTCTGTTTACATGGTGGTACTCAAAAGGTGTGCCGTGGTGATTAACTTCGTTCAGGGTCACTCACAAATAAGGAAAACCCTGAATGTTTAAGCCATGAATGCAAAGATACATGATGCAGTTTTAAGGTTCAAATGGTGATAATAAAATACAGTTAAGTATCCCAGGTTTCAAATGTTTTGAGGCTTCTGGACAGCTCTGGGGACCAAATCCACTGATTGGTTGCAGGTTGGAGTAAACTCCTAGGTTTCCTGGTTCAAATCTTGCCTCTGAGGTGGCTACACTCAGAATTCAAATCTCCAAAGAAGCCATGAGGTGGTTCTGGAGTATCTTCCACTTGGACATGATTCTATCCAGACTAGCCTAGAACCTAGCTGTCTGTTCTTTCCTACTTTGCCTTTGGGGATAATAAAACCACTCCATCGAAATGAAGTCAACTAGTATCCTATTGGAAGCTGTAAAGCTGTGGCCAGTAAATCACCAATTAATTAACAATTACCCAATGACCAATTAATTAGCAATCAATTAATATCAAATAGTTAATAATCAATTAATGTCTAAACTACATAAGCATAATTTATTTTGCTAATAATATATGTGCCAAATCAATAGGCAAGCCATTGAAAGTTCTGAAATCAAGAAATCATCCTTCCTAGGATGATCCAAAGTGTTAACTTCTTTTGGAAAATTGAGGTTAAAGTCCTATTTTAAAAAGAAATACATCTTGGACAGACAATACCACAGTCATTTATCTTAAGAGTATTTGAACTACCTTTCCAAGGTACTAGAAAGCTCTAATTATGACCAATCTGCTTATGATACTACACTGAGTGTTGAACAAACTGAAATAAGCTTGCCCCGATATACAGCGCTGATGCAGATAAAGATCATATTACACTATGGGAAAACATTAATAGAAAGAGCAACATGGAGGCTTCCAATTGTTTGTGATTTTCAGTTTCAGGTGGCTAAATTTGAATAAATAACTGTAACCTGGGTAGGTGAGCAAACTTCGTGGAACAATGAAGAAGGATTAAGTGTGCTAATTTTCAAGTATTTCTCAAATTCATCTACTTCTCTCTAACTCTACTCCTACACACTCTAGGCCACCATCATGTCTTGCCTGAGTTACTATAACATCCTTCTCACTGGTCCTCAGTCTTGCCCCTTGTGGCAGATCATTTTCTCAAGTGGAATCAGGCAATTTTCAAGAGTGGGCACTGACTGGTTCATTTCCCTGCTTAACACCCTTCAGTGGCTCCCCAGTGCTCTTGGATCAAAGTCAAACACTTTGGGCTTCCAAGGTGCCCAGTGTGATTTAGCTTTTGCCTACCTTTCTAGCCATTTCAGCCCTTACAAAAGACGGCACAGCTTCTAACACAGCTGGTTAATGCCTCCTTGTCCCCAGGTCTCCGCTCTGGCATTGCTGCCTTCTGGTCTGTGAGGTCAGGTTAGCTGATCTTTTTATATGCTACCATAGTTCTAGATAGTCACCCTCTTATGACACCTTCTTATAATAATACAATCATTTACCTTTTTGAATCTCCACTGGTTTCTAAGTTTCATGTGGGCAGGGCCATCCATTTCCTGTTTACCATCATAGCCTTAACATTTGGTAAAAAAGTAAATACATAGGAAGCATTTTATTGAGTTAGGGGATTCTGGTTTTCAGTGGTTTAGTTGCTCATTGCACTGGTGTCTACACCAGCGGCTCCCAGTTCAGCTCTGATAGGACTTGCCATGATGATGGGAAGAGTCTGTGCCTGTGCTTGGCTGATACAGTAGCCCTTGGCCACGTGTGGTCATTGAACACTGGAAGTGTGGTTGGTGTCATTATAGGAACTAAACCTTTACTTATTTCTAATTGTAATTAATTTAAATTTAAATAGCTCATGCGGATAGACCTATTGGACGACACGGTTCCGGAAGAACTTTATTAGATTCGGATGCAGTCTAGTTTTTTCAGGAAATGGGTCAAGAGCTGTCTTTTCCAGCAGTAGCCACTAGCCACATGGGGCTGTTGAAATTTTAATTAATTAAAATGAAATAAAAGTTAAATATTAGGTTCTTCAATCATGCTAGCCACATTTCAAATGCTCAAAAGCCAGATGCAGCCGGTGGGTACCACACTGGGCATCACAGAAGATTCTAATGGATGGCACAAGTTTGGAGAATGGCTCACCTGAGAGAAACGAAGATGCACATTCTCCACACCCATGGGGTGGCTTGTTAACCACCACCTTCCTGTGTGGTCCCGACTGTTAGGAAGACTCAGCTAGAGAATTGGGGTCATAGTACCACTAGATATCTGGTAAGACCCGACTCTTGCTCACCTTATGTGAATCCGATACCGACCTCTAGATCCCAGGGTAACCATAAATTAGAAACACCGATGAGAACAAAGCAGCTGACACCCACCAGGGAAGACCAAGTTGACTCAGGCAAGCATTCTCTTGTGAGAGAGTGTCAGGGCCAATTTCAATGCTCCCAACTCAGACTTCTTTTTATTTCCAGGCATGTCAGCTGGCAAGGTGGGAGTGACCTCTCGGCCCTAGCTGCTACCTGTTTCCCAGAAGGGAACCTCTTCCCAGAGCATGTCTCTTTTCTTTTTATTTGCATAGCTCTGAGATTGGCCACCTCTCCTCCCCCCTGATGCACTTATTGGCAGCTACTCCAGTCTTTGTTGCCTCCAGAATGGATAACCACAAAGTATCCCTGGAAGGCCACCCAGAAGCTTCAGCTGGCTCAGTGTGGCGCTATCCATCTGCCTGAAGGCACTGGGCATCCCGCGCCAGGAACACCTGCGCTCCACAGTTTGCCCTGGCTACCTCGTCACTTTGCAGTGACATTCAAGGTGCAGTCCTGAATGCCCACGCTTGAAATGGCTACGTTGGAGCATGCCCCTCAGCCCCATCACAGCAGGGGGATGCTGATCAGCTGAGAATGGTCCAGAGCTGGGGGTGAGAGTCGGAGCATTTCCTGAGGAATTTACTTCCTCTCCTGGTTTGACAAAGCCGACTTTTCTGCATTCAGGGACACAGTGGAAAAGCCATCTGTTTAGTTCCGATTCTGCCATGAAGGGTGGTCTTGGGGAATAGATATTTAAGAGTGTTTTTCTGCTCTCTTCATATACATTTAGAATTTTAAAAGCACACTAAAAAAAAAAACCCAAGTGATTAACTACAAGCCTTCCGTTTTTACTCGGACGCCTTTAATTTTTTTTTTTTTTAAGTTGATTTTCTCCTCAACTTCGTGACTCTTTCCCCAGAATAGTCAATGGTTCCTTCACTCGGCACGTCTCCGCTTCCTAAGCCTAATTTCTCCATCTTCGGCCACAAGAAGGACTTGGCTTTGGTCGCCGTTTTCCTTCTCCAGTTTACTTCCTCTCGTGCCCACGCCACCCCAGCTCTTTGAAAGCACAGCCGTTAAAAAGTTCTTTTAAAAAACACTTCAATATTATCCCCTCCCTAAAAATGTCAGATTTCTTCCTCTTGTTTGCTTCAGAAAGTGGCGCTTTGATTGTCCATTAGAGAGTTGTTTACATTTCTCCAAAAGCCCCATTTAGTTTCCTTGACAAGGTGGAATAAGTGACTGGCTGTGATGGATAGAGGCACCTGTCCTAATGGCTGCTCACACTGTGCCCACCAGTGCAGGTTACATTGATAAATTGACAACAGTTGGGACATGCTCTGCTAGCAGCAAGAATGAGGCTACGAGGACAAACACAGGCGGTGAGACAGTCTGCTTTCAGAAGCCTGGGAAAGGTGTGCAGCCTCCTCATCTGACCCCCCAACAGCTGCGGGGAGGGATTAGCGCCCGGGCAGAATTTCTTTGTTACCTTGACGCCACCTCTGCTAGTGAGTCTAGAATTCTCTTTAATGTCGTCGAAGCCTCCGGCTTGCAGTTTACACGCCTGCCATCCGCGAGTTCGGTGCTCTGATGAAAACTGCCGCGGAAGATTGAAATGGTATGCGCTCACGTATTTATTTGGGTTGTTGCGTCCCTTCAGTGGAGACTTCTCTTTTCCCTCTGATGAGAAAGACGACTTGAAGGACAACAAAATGCTGCCTATTAGCTAGGGGTTGATTACCAAGCAAATGTGGGAAGTAGCCTTATCAAGGCTAAGGTGTTAATTATCTGGAATAAGGAGCTCAGGAGGTTCCAAATCTGAGTAATGAAGAGGTGACTGTCTATCACTACACCCGCTCAGCCGGGGGTCTTAGAAGGTGTTCAGTTCCCTTTCGAGCCTACCCTTTCATTTTCTTTTTTCCTCTCCGATGGTTTCCTGTTACCTTTAATAAGCCAGGAACAGCAGCGAGGCCCAGCAGTGGCCCGTCCCCTGTTGACAGAGGCCGACGCAGGCGCCCGGCGGCGGGGGCAGCTCCCCGATCCCGCAGATCCCGCAGGCTCCCTGCCCCGGCAGATAAGTTGGGAGCCCGGCAAAGTGGTGGGTGGGTCCGCTGACACCAGAGGGCCCTGAGCGGGAGCCCAGGCAGCGATCTCGCTTCATCCATTACATGCTTATCTTAACTGAAGACTAATCTAAAGGAACAAATGACCACTGAGAAAATGTTCCAACTTAATACAGAGTCATAAAAAAAAAAAAAAGGGTGGGGGAGAGAGAGAGAGAGAATGCAGGAGCAAAAGAAGCATGGACTTAATAATGCTTTCCTGAGCTTCGCTTTTAAATGGCCTAGTTACTGATTTTATGATAAGACACAGTTTGCCTTTATGATTTGCATGGGTAATGAAGCAATTAGCAGCCATCATATATAAAACATGCTCGTTCTTCATTAGATACCAAACAAAATGGCATCACACAAGATGCATAGTGTGGTGAGGCTCAAGTGACTCACTCGTTCTATTTACTTTGTATGGACTTTTGTTGGAAGCCGGCTGGCTGCACGCATCACATTAGAAGGCTAGACTGTGGTTAGTTTGATGTGAAATTCTGACTGGCTGGCAGTCGCCTCCACTCCCCACCCCCTAACTGCTACTAAATTTCATTTCAAGTTATAATTATTGACATTGGAAACAGCTACTCGGATCACAACAACAAAGCAACAATTATACAGGATCTGGTGTTTCTCATGCAAATTACAGCAATAAAATACAGGAAAATCCGGCCCACTTACAGACCAGTCTTTGTCTTTGGAGAACACAGTCTGAACTATTTGGTTAACTAAATTAAAATGTAAATCTTGGCTGGCTTTTCTTCTTAGATAGCGATATGAAACAGTTTCTAAAAGACAGAAAAAGCTTAAGGGACCACATTTCAAACAACTTGTCATGAATATACTTTTTTAATGAATTAGGGCTGAAAAGCTTAACTGTCTGTAACAATCAAGGATTCTAAAATGCTCTTCAAAGAGGAAAAGCATAAGGGGAGAGAGAGTCCTGTGTATTTACCCCTTCTCTGTTTGTTTATAAAGGAACTGGGGAGCTTTGGAAAGATGCACGGTGAAGAGGGTCCCTTGCGTTTTCACCAGTAAAGCCGTATATCTCTCTTATTCCCGGTTGGCATAATGTGTATAATGAAACGTATAACCCAGAGAAGGAGATTAGTGAGCATTAAAACTGAGTTCTTGTACTTTATTAGAGTTGCTTTCCTTCCTGGCTTTGTCTCTTCTTCCACACAAAAACCAAGCCTGAGAAAGTGTCACAGTCAGGGAGGGCGAAATTAAAAAGTCAACCACAGTCCCATTAGCATTAAGGAGCTGTGAATGCAGCCCCTGCAGCCACATGGAGTTCTGCAGAGAACCGGAAACAATGATTTCACTCTATAGGGAAATGCTATGGCTTCCGAGATCCATTATCATTACTGCTTAAAAAAAAAAACTAAACTAAACTAAACTAAACTAAACTAAACTAAACAAAGCACCCCTCCACCAGCATGGAAAAGGGTTGGATCCCAGCATGAAAAAGGGTTGGATCCACAAGGTGACAATCAGAACTACAGAAGACGACATCAAAGAAAAGGAGAAGAAAAGCGAGTGCCCGTGCCCCTGGCCAGGATTCATCTAACTCCGGGTCTGCTTTGAAAGCCATACCTCTGAGTTTGACCACAAGTAAAGTGACCCATGTGAAGCCACGACAGTGGAGGATACTGACATTTAATTTATGTATTTAATTTTTTTTTATACAGGGAAAAGAAATTGTGTGATCACATCTCATTTATAAGAAATCTGATCTTTAAAAGGCAATAATTTTACAAATGCACTTTTGCATTAAGAATACTGTTATCATAAGCATGGAGCAAACGCCGTGTGGGCAGTCACTCTGACTTATAGCAGCTCGGTACAGCCGCTGCAAGATAACCAAGAGTAATGGTTTTTGATAATCAGGCCACACTATTAATATAACATGAACCACAAGTGCTTTTGTACTGCAGCCCTGGTTAAACTAGCAAATCTCATTGGAATATAAAGAAGGGGTGGGGAGTCAGGTTCTGTTTTCTGCTGCTTCTGCACTGAAAAATATGCCTTGTGGTGCTGTCTTAGGTGTTTCATGTCTTAGGGAACACACGGCAGCGTTTGAAGAATGTTTCCCTTTAGAACCTCTGGTCCTTTCTGCTCACTTCGAGCTCAGCAACTACCTGCTAGGTCAGAATTAAGTCCATGAATTGTAACAGATGGATTTCGAATGGCAGTTCTGTTGGCTGGGGTAAAGCTGGTGAAGCATGCCGACGTCCATAGCAAGCTGGGTTTGCGCTGGTCTCACTGGTCTGTGACTGTTGAAATATTGCTGGGTGTAAAGGGGCTCATTTTGGCCAATGTGAGCAATGGGGAATGCTGGCCCTTCATTGTAAATGTTAATGTGAAGGAAAATATGAGGGAAGCACTTCTGGTGGTAAGAGTCAGGCAACATAATCATAACAAGTAAAACCAGGCTTAAGCATGTCACTCCGGTGTTTATTCGTATAGTGACATTTATTGTAATTTTCCTCTAAAAGGCAATGGTTTCCTCAGATTTTAAAGACCCAGAAACCATTATGAAGTTATCTTTGGACACATGATGTGTATGTATCTCTGTCACAGACCTCTCCATTTCCTAGGCTGTGTGTGCTGGGGTGAATTCTGTCTTCAAAATCAATGTTTGGACTATTTCGGTAAATTTGAGGAGGCACATATTCAGTAAAGAGATGCACAGTTCCTGAATTTCACGACGGAGAGAGAGGGTTGGAAAAGCCTGGTTAGAGAAGCTGAGGCTCAGTGAGACTGAGTGCCATGTTCAACCACTTAAGAACCTCCTCTGGTGCCACGTTTTTCCTAAAACTTTCCCTAATAATGCAAATCAGGAGTAGATCTCCCTGGACCTCTCCAGCTTTCATAGCAGAGATGAAGGTGAATGTCTATAGTATTTTGATTGTGATGCTCTTGGTGGCGATGGCCGTATACTGCCCTTATACTGTTAGTCACTCATTCATCAGATATTTATTGAGCACTTACTATGTGTCAGCTAACAGACCAGGCATGGAGAAGGAGGATGAAATAAATCTGCTCCAAGGAGATCAGAATCTGGTAAGAATGAATAGACATGTACATAATTGATTATAATACGTGGTAAAATGTGATAAGGAGAAGTCCATTTAAGCTGCAGTGGGCAAGATTACATTGAACAAGAAAGAATTAATGACGATTTTGATGCATTTAAGCTGAGTCTTGAAAAACGTGTAAGCTTTGCATAGATGTTTTATCTTCTCTGCTATGTTGTAAATTAGTTGAGATTAGTCACTATGTCTAATTTATATCTTTACATATTATTACGTTGAACAGAATGTTTGGTCTCTAGATGCATTATATTAATTGCTACCATCTATAGAGAACTTACTACGTTTTAGGCATTGTTAGAAGCATATGTTATCAGATTTAATCCTTGTAGCGCCTCCTGAAGTAGGATCCAAATTATCCCCATTTTACAGAGGAAACTGAGGCACAGAGAGGTCAACTAGGTTGCCCAAGGTCACAGCTATTAAGTGGAAAAGGTGGACTGGAGCCAGGGCAGTCTGGTCTGATTGCAGAGACTACATTCCTCACCATGCACTCTGCCTGTGGCCAATAAACATTGTTTGAATGTTAAATAAGCTAGCAGGAGTTTCTCAACAGTTACAATGTGATTTCATTTACCACTGCAGAATTTCTTAAGAACACTTAGCTCAGGAAACAAAACAAAAAAATCATCAGGGCGCATAAAAATCAGTTTATGATTAAATTATTAATCTCTGCAAGAGAGTCAAGCGCTTGCCCACAATATATTTGTTCTTTAAAAAGCCTTCAGGTTGCGGATTATCTAAAGGGTCTTGACTTATGCTGATACTTTTTGAAAATAGTTTATACTGTTGGATGAATACACATCATTGCTCTTGGCACCAAGTCCATTCTCACTGCACAGTGTAATGAGACACATGCATACAGTAAACTTGGGTTCTACGTTCCTGAGTCTCCAACACCCTTGGTGTTCTGCAGGAAGTGCAGAACAATCCTTCCTTGTCAGAGGGGGATCATGGACATCTAGATCCAAAGATGATCAATAGCTTGATCTTGTCTGCAAAAATAGGACCTCTTAGTGGCATAGATTGTAGGGAGTTGGTAGACCAACTGGGTAGAGAATAAGCAATGGTACCATCCATGCAAGCAGATAGCCGTTCAGTTGGAAAAGTGAGGAAACCGAATGTGTCCCAGGTGGGGAATATACCTGCATTTCACTGCGTTCAGTCTCTGCTTCAATCCTTTCTCCACAATACAGCTAAACTTGTTTCAAAAAAAAAAGTTGTGAAAAAAGTGCGTATGAAACTAACAGATAGCCTTATTCTCCTAAAAATTGGCAAAGAACAAAGAAAGCTGTAATATCCAGTTTGTTGAGGTTGCTGACAAATGGCTATTCTTATACATCACTGCATGAAGTACAAAAAAATTTGCCTTCATGGTAATTTGGAAACTTCTTCTAGAGCTATAAAATGTTATGCCAAAGGTACACCTAATTTCATGGTTAGTAATTCATCATACGAAAATAATTAGCTATGAACATAAAGGTTTGTGGACACTGATGCACATCTAAAATTATTTAAAATATTAAAAGGTAGAAATAGCCTAAATGTTCATCAATAGGCAAGTGAATAAATACATCTTAGCACATGTATAAAATAAAATCCAAAAAAAAGACCAGAGTAAAAAACTGTACATACAATGTTGTCTTGATTTAGGGTAAAGAAAATGCACCACGGAGTAAACAGATATTAACCTGCATGGTAAAATACTGATACTTTTTGTTGTTCTCTTTTACACATTTTATCTATTTTTCCAAATTTTATACCATGAACATGTATTGTTTTTATATTGTGAGTAAAAAGGAAACAAAGTCCTATTTATTTATTTATTTATTTATTTATTTTTAAGTAGGCTCCATGCTAGGCAACGTGGGGCTTGAACTCATGACCCTGAGATGAAGACCTGAGCTAAGATCAAGACCTGAGCTGGGAAAAAAAAAAAAAAAGACCTGAGCTGAGATCAAGAGTCAACGCTTAACCAAATGAGCCACCCAAGTGCCTCTATAAAGTCCTATTTAGAAGACTGTGGACATGTTGAAGATCCATCCAGAAAGACCTTGGACTCTCTCTGTGAGGATAAGGCTTGTCCCTTCTGTTCCCAGTGTCCACTCTCAATTGCTAAAATCAGTGATGCCTTTTTCCTCACTCTTCCACAGTAAACTGTAGGAAAGGTGGAACTTTCTGATAGGGTATGAGAGAACAACCATTAGAAGAACTTGGAAAAGGAATGGGTATTTGGAATATATCTCCAAGGGAAAAATATAAGCAAGTTGATACGGAGAACTTGTTAGAAAACAGAAAATGTTCTTCCTGACTGAGTGATTTCTAACTGCTGTATGGGTGAATTAGTTTCCGGGCTACGGACATAGGCATACAGTACAGATTGCTCTTTGCTTTGTAAGTGATAATGCCTAACTTGAACAAGTCAAACATTACGAACAGATTTTAGCATGAAGTTTTTAAGAGAAGAGGAGATAGAAGGAAGCAGTATTGAAAGCAGATGTGAAAATTTCTTGCTTTGGACTTCCCTAGGTAAGTGTTAATTTCTACATGGCTACCATGGACTAATGCTGGCAAATACTAATTACTATACCATTGACTTGTGATGGCAACAATGCTGGCACATTCCGTAAATGCTTCTTTTTAGTTTAAACCTATGAATCAAATAAGTTTGATTTTCCCAGGTATTGCCAAGATGCAATGTCATTCATTCTCAATTATATTCCTGTTCATATGATTCTGTAAAATTTAATTCCCTTGTTTTCACACTTGACATTCATTCATTTATTGAATATTTACTGACTTCCTATTATGTAACAAGAAACAAGACCTTTAATTTGCTCTTTAAATTTTATTTCCAACCTCTTAGGGATCTTCTGACCCTAATACTAATTATTTTTCTCTTATTCCTCCATCCGGTACCCAAAATGGCATGTGGCATGTTTATTTTTTAAATTAAAGTGAATTAAAATAAATTTTTAAAAATTTCATTATATCCCTTGAGATAATTGGAAACATAAAATAACATACCATAGAAGAAAACTTGCCTTTATATCTGTGTGTGTGTGAATATGTGTTTAGTATTGGAAAGAAGTCTCACAGCTAATCAGTTAGATAATACATGATCAGGAAAGCAACAAAAATTTTTAATAGTCCTTAAAAAAAGTTAACTGTAACTGACAATTAATTTTCATATAATAACTTGGAGAAAATGGAAATATTTTAGTTTGTTCAACTTTTAGATTTGAATAGCAATAACAAAAAATTCTTGTTAACTGTAGTTGTGGCTCTAATTGCATTAAAATAATTTAATAAAATTAAAGCTATTATTTAATTTAATATACTAAAATTTATAATTTAATTAAATAAAAATAAATAATTTAAAATAATAAGGGACACTATGATCTAATGGCACAGTCTATTAATGTAGCCCCAGCAAAGAAAAATGTCTTAGTATCACAAAAAACTAAAATTGGAGTCAACTTTCTATAATTCCAACCACTCATTTTAAGAATAAGGAAATATAGTTGTAGACAAGTTGAGAAACTTGTCCAATATTCTCTAGTCAGCCAGTGGTGAGCCCAACATGAAATTCAGGTTTTCAGACTTCCTTCTTGGTCTTGTTGCCTCAGCCTGCATAAGGCAAATTGCTCTGCTAAAACTCTGATCTGTTTTGTAAATGGTTTCTTTGCTAGCGACCAGCCTACCTTTAAGAAACCTCAGTGTCAAAAAAAAAAAAAAAAAAAGAGAAAGAAGAAAGAAAGAAAAAAGAAAAAGAAAAGAAAGGAAGAAATCATCGGCCAGTGTAGGTAAATGAAAATGAATATTTACTATAAAAAATAGGAACACAAATGTCTTGTGTAGTATAAAATATATGGAGAATTAAAATGCATAGAAAATAATATAAGTGATAGAAAGGACAAAGGAAGTAAAAATGTAATATCAGCATTATCTGAGAAAGGGTAAAAACATGGACTGTAATAAAACAAGGATGCATACTTTAATCTCTAGAGTAATCATTAAAAATAATGATAAAATACTAATGAACTAATAGAAAATGGGATGATAAAAAATAATTTAAAAGAAGGAAAAAAGGGAGAGAAGACCACATATAAAGCAGAAGGAACAAATAGAAAACAAGTAGTAAGATTATAGCTATAAAACTATAGACATCAGTAATTACATTTAATGTAAATGGTCCAAAACTCCCATTCAAAGAAAGAGGTGGTCAGATTGTATGAAAAACAAAAGCCAACTATATGTTGCTTATAGGAGACACATCTTAGATATAAATATACAGATAATTTGAAAGTAATAGGATGGACAAAGGAATAATGCAAATCCTAACCAAAAAAAAAAAAAAAGTTGCCGTATTTATAATAATATTAAAAAAAGAAGTATTTTTAGAGAGAAACAGTGACATTTCAAAATGATAAAAGGATCAAACTGTCAGGTATATATAATAATTGTAAGCTCCTAATAACATAGTTCCAAAATAACAAGTCAAAAACTAACAGAAACAAAAATATGCATAGATGTATCTGTAACTGTGGTAAGACAGTATAACACATCCTATTAATTGATAAAACAGACAAAATTCAATGAAGACATAAAATACCTGAATCTAACAATACATATTATATTCATGTGCATGTGGAATATTTACCAAAGTTGACCATATCCTGGCTTGTCAAACAAGTTTCAAATTTTGGAAGACTGAGATCAGAGTGTGTTCTCTGACTTGAGCAGAATTAAGCTAGAAATTAATAAAAATATTTTTTAAAATCCCAATTTTTGGAGATCAAGGAACTTATTTAAAAATCGTCTATCTAAGGATGCCTGGGTGGCACAGTTAGTTAAGCATCTGACTCAGTTTCAGCTCCTGGTTCATGGCTGTGATCTCTGGGTCATGAGATGGAGCCCTGCATTGGCTCAGAATTCAGCACAGGGTCTGCTTATGTTTCTTTCTCCCTCTGCCTCTGCCCCTCCCCCCCACGTTTGCTCACTCTCTCTCTGTCTCTCTCAGATAAATAGATAAATTTTAAAAATCCCCTCATAAAAATAAGAAATTACTAGGGAAATTAGAAAATATTTTGAGCTAAATGATAATGAAAATATAACATCAAAACTTTTAGAAATTTGTGAAGGCTGTGATCAGAGGGAAATTGATAGCCTGAAATGGATACACAGGAAAGAAAGGCTGAAAATCAATAATGTGAGAATTGACCTAAAGAAATGTAAGGTAAGAAACCAAAACAAATGGAAAGCAAAAAAAAAAAAAAAAAAAAGAAAGAAAGAAAGGAACTACTAAGGACAAAAACAGAAGATAAGGAAACAGACAAACAAAATTTACAAGGAGAATAAATCAACAAAGTCAGAGGTTTATTCTTTGAAAAGACACTTAAATTGATAGGCTGATCAAAAAGAGGAAGAAGATACAAATTATCAGTCTTAGAACTGAAAAATGGGATATCACTACAATTCTAGAGATATTGAAAGGATACTGAGAGCATAATATGGAGAACTTTATGCCTATAAACTTGAAAATTTAGATGAAATAGATAAATTTCTAGAAAAATACAAGTTTTCAAAACTAATGCAATATTAAATAGAAAATTCATAGAGTTCTTATATCCATTAAATAAACTGAATCCTTAATGAAAACCTTCCCACAAAAAAAAAATCTTTAAATCCAGATGGCTTCAGCAGTGAATTCTTCCAAACATTTAAGGAAAACTACACCAATCTTTTATACAAATTCTCCCAGAGAATTGAACTGAAAACACTTTCCCACTCATTTAAAAAGGCTAAGATAACCCTGATACTAAAACCTGTAAAGGACTTTAAAAGAAAAGATAAATACAAGCCAATTTCTCATGTAAATATTGCTGGAAGGAGTGCCTGGCTGGCTCACTCAGTTAAGTGTCCCACTCTTGGTTTCAGCTCAGTCATGATCTCATGGGTGGTGGGATGGAGCCCCAAGTCAGACTCTGCGCTCAGCTGTTGGGGGGGGAAGGGGGTGAGTCTGCTTGAAGATGCTCTCCCTCTACCCCTCCCCCCACTCACATACATACTCTCTCTCTGTCGCTCTAAAATAAATAGATAAATCTTTAAAAATATATATTGCTGCAAAAATCCTAAGTGATATATTAAAAAACAGAATCTAGTGATATATTAAAATAATAAATACATCATAATCAAGTCAAGCTTATCCCAAAAATTCATTTTTAGTTTAATATTCAAAAATTAATCAGTGAATCGCCCATATTAATAGAATAAAGAAAAAATATGATCACCTCAAGGATATAAAAAAATGGATAAAATTTAATATCCATTCATGACTATGAAAAGTTTTGGGAAATTAAGAATAGAAGAGAATTTACTTAATCTGATACAGATTATTTTTACAAAATCATTGACCATATGACTTTAAGCACTGCCAAGATATTTGGCTTCCTTTAAAATGCTGATCACCCAGAACAGCCTCTGGGAAATTATGGATCATCAGGGATTAAAGCTAAGAGTTTTTAAACAGGTTAACTAGTATCCAAATCAGTTATTAATTCCCCAGAATTAGCTTGTTCTGTCATCCTTCCTAGATTAGAGTTGGTGACTCCCTACATTATACTAGGAAACTTCTTGAGTTCCTTTAAAGAACTTGCCTCTCTTCGTTCTCATTCTGTAAACATATCTGATAGGATATATTGCATTTACTCTGAACATTTATGTATTTTTCTAAGTATACTTAATGAATTATTATGACATAAAGACAAACTTTTTCATCACTGATTAAAAATTTTTAAAAATCATGGGCCCTCAAGTAGAAAGTATAACTCAAAGTATAGGGGAAGGAAAAGGCATATGATGGCCTCATGAGGGGATGAGTTCAGAATAGATAAATCATTTAAAGGTTTAGAGTTTCTGTTTTGAGAGACAGACAATTCGCCTGAAGAAATTTATTGCTTAAAGAAATAGTAAGAATGGGGAAGGAGCTAGACCAACAGAACTATTCTTCCAAACCTGAAAGCAAAATTCTACTAGCATTCCTTTAGTTATAATTAGATGATGAAGGTTTATAATAAAGAAAACAACGCCACAATACCCACTTAGGCTGATCTTTTTCTTTAACTTCACTGCAGGATATAGGACTTTAACTTCCTTGTAACCAAACCCTGAGTTAGTTACACTTCAGCTGATGTGCACCTAAGTGTAAAGTGGGCCACTCTCTGGTAGGATGGTCATATTTTTCCATGCAGTAAGTTACCAAACTTGACATACCATGAGGAAGAACCTTTGTAAATGCAGGAGGACTCAGGAAAAAGTCTACAATCTGGAGTGGGTTGAAAGATACGGTCCAATGTGGGAGTCAGATTAGTGAAAACCAGATGTTAGTTTCTTTACTGCACGCAGGTGGGATGGAGACATCTAGAGACGGTCATAGGAAGAGAAAGGGGACACATAAGGAAATTTAACATGGAACAGTTTAGAAAAAACTGTCAAACCTGGTTGAATATTTGCATATATGTAGAGATTTCTTTTGGTATTTACCCTGTCTGAGTGAGTTAATACCAGTAGAAAGGATTGAACAAAATGGATTTAGGAGAATAATTGTTTTAGCTGTTCGTGTCTGCTTAAGACAAAGGTAATGACAGGAATCATTAGTAATTGGCCTCCCACAAGAGGTATGCTTGCCATGTATGTGACCTTCTCAGAGATTTACCTTCAGGCTATTTACACTACAGTATGGCCTGACTCTCTAGGGGTAGGTGTGTCTGGCTGATGCACTGCTATACGCCCATAGTCTCATACAGTGCCTGGCACATTGTAGGTGCTCAGTAACTATATTTGGAATGAATGACACCTGAGATCAACTACTAGTGATAGTAGTTGGGTCTGTTTTTCTCTTGACACCTGTATCAATCAAAAATAAAACTTCTGACAAAAGTGTCTTTTTTCCCTGCTTTTTATCTTTTCTTCATAGTTAATAAACCCTTGATAGTCTGATGTTAATTTATGGATCTTTGTATCTATATATTTACATCTATCATCTATCTTTCTGTCTATTGAGAGAATACATATATGTATTCACAGATACATATAATTTGTGAATACTTTTTACAGTAGTTTCTAAAAGCCAACTCTGTGTTATGCATTTTCCATGTTTGGAAAATTAGGACACATTGCCTACTATGTCCCCATTATATTAAAGAAAATTAAGAGACTGCTCCCGTCTTTGTACATATGTGACATGGCCAATGACCTTGTGGTCCCAAAAGCACCCAATATATCTGCAGGAAACTGCATCTTCTTTAGACTGCAGACTAAAATATGTACATTGTCTTAACAAGGGTCAAAAATACTGATTTTCCTAATTGCTTACAATTTGTCTGAAAGAACAAGGAAAATAATGTGCTGTAAAAATATATTGCCCATTCATTCATATAGCAGTGCACAAATATAGAAAAACATGTCAATTTATATTCATATGGAAATCCGTATTTACTCACACCATTAGGAACAGAAAGGAGCCATTCTATTATGAGGGATAAAATTCACTCACATTTCAAATTCACTGTAAATTGTTTGAAATAAGAAGAATACACTAACTTTGTGCCTTTCTTGAAAGTTTTATTATTTTCTTACTTAGAGGTCAAAAGCGCTAAGGTCTTAAAACGTGTTAAGAAACAAAGCATATGAGATGTAAATAATCATGGTAGAGATTTACTGTTTACCAGGGAAAAGTACTGTTAACATATCTATGATGTCTTCTCTGGGCTATATTTTTAAAGGAAATTTAGACATAATTTAGGCATGATTCTGTACTCAAGAAACTTAGAGTCTGGTAGAGAGAGCATGAAGGAGAAATACATGAAAAATTATTGAACAGTGTAATTGATCTGCCTGACATGTTGCAATCTGTCAACTTGTCAGAAGTCAAGAAAGCTCTTTCTATCACTGTCTTTTGCATGCTATGTTTTCTTAAATGCAAGGCATTGAGGCCACTACGAAGATGACTTCACTTGAGTTTTATGAACTTTTAGTTTGTCTGTTTTGTTCCTTTGCATAGCTAATTCTAGTCTAGCTGGGTCCAACAGTGGTATGACCTCTTGAGTAGGGTTATGCCGGCATTTGCTATCATGCCTTTTCTCGTTGCTTTTCCACAATGTTCTGCAATGAAACTTTTGAACACATTTGTTTCCTGTTTGGGGGCCTTTTCATAGTCTTCTTCCTCTGCCTGGAACTCTCTCCTCTCAATGTCTTTGCTTGAATAATAACTATTCATTTTTAGGTCTCAGCTTAAATATACTTTCCGCCATTTGGCATGAATCTCTAAAAATCATTGGGTTCCCCTCTTAGGTTCCTTGATAATAGCTTCTTGTTCTTAGGTATATTACACTTCAATGCTGTATTTCACTTGGCTATTTTTACTTAGCATCACTCTCACTAGACTGTAAGCTCATTAGGGTAGAGAGTGGGGTTGATGTCTTGTTCAAGATTATATGCCATTTTTGTATTGATGTATTCTGTATTCTTTATGTATATGTGTTCTAATATATCTATGTATAATAATATATTAAGACCATATAACAGAGTGGTTAGGTTGAGCCTGGACTCTGTAACTAGTCTGCCTGGGTTAGAATCTCAGTTCTGCCACCTGCTAGTAATGCGATCATTATTTCTTCCATGCCTCAGTTGCATCATGTATGAATCAGAGATGACAATAACATCAGAGAGTTGTTGTAAATGTTAAGTAATTTAATAAATGTAAAGGTCTTAGTACCTTGTAGATGCTATGTAAATACTTGCTATTATTATCATAAATATTCAATAAATAAATGAATTAATCAGTATTGATTAATCAGTTAATTCAGTAAATAAATGAATTAATCAATCTCAATATTACATTCACCTAAGTGCTACACATCCCCTTCCCTCTAGTGATACCATCCATCTTTTCCTTCCCAACCTCATATTGTCCCCTTTTTAATTGCTTTATTGAATCCTAGACACCCGAGTTCCACTTGATATCGTCACTTCTCCACTTCAATTCTGAATTGATCACAAGGCCAAGGGCAGAACATTTGGTCATTGGAGGATTACTATCTCTCAGTGCTGGTTCATCCCTCTTTGGATGTCGCAAGTGCCCTTGCCCATGGTCACCAGTCTGCAAATAATATTGTTGAAACAATGTAATTATTGGGAGCTGAGATGTGGAGCTCTTGCCCCATCACTCCTCAAGGAAAAGGAGCTTTGAAGTGTGCCACAGACAAAAACAAAGTCCTTATCCACAGAAAGTGTCCCTACTTTACTGGAGTGTGGTGCTCTTATTGGAAGGAATGAATAGCTTATAAAATGAACCAGCCTGGGATAATCACTTCCCTCTCTTAACTACTTTCCATCATGTTCTCTCTTCTCTAATTGTCTTCCCATGAGACTGGTATGGCAGGACTAGTCCCCAAGACTTCTCTTGATCAAAGAACACTTCCACTAGAATACATAATAGCAGGGTAGGTCCCAGGAGAAGTGAATACGAAAAGCTACTCAGAGATCTTCCTCTCCTGGGTTTGCTAGGTGGGCATTAGAAGCCACTGGCTCTCACACATGGGCTAAGAGGGAACAGTAGACCAGATGACCAGATGTGATATGGGCTGCAGCCCTCAACTGTATTTACCTACAATATTTTTTATGATTATATTCTTGAGGAAGCTGGTAGAATGATAGGATAGATGGAATTTAATCATTAAGAGACTCTGTTCTAGGCCACATACTTTTAGGACTAACAGCACTAAACTTCCATCAAAGGAAGAGATTTTTTAAAAGGATAGAAAATGATGAGAGAAATTTTCTAAAACCGACAATTTATTTAGGGTTTATAATGAACATTGCACATTGTAGAACTTCTTTGGTGCTCTAGGACTTGCTTTGAAATTGACAAAAAACAAGATAAAATATCACTGAAGCTACATGATAGAGGTCAATTTTAAAATTAAATTATTAGAGAAAAGAGCCACTTCACACAATTAGAAATTTATTACTTCTAATGAAAAATGTGGTTAATTGGGGGAATAATTTAATAATCAAAATAAAACTAAAAATAATTTTTAAAATTTCTTGTTAAAATTTTAAAAATTATATTTTTAAATAACATGCATCAAAGAAGAACTTATAATAGATTTGGAAAATATTTTAAATTTAATAAAAATAAAAATACTATGTAACAAAAATTGTAGAGTACAGCTAAAGAAGTACATGGAAGAAAATTTATAGCCTTAAATTCTTCTAAGAAAACTGACGATTATTGAATTATTATTCTACCAAGAAGTTAGAGAAAGCACAACAGAGTAAAGCCAAAGAAAGAAGAAGTAGGAAATGTTAAAAGTCAGAGCAAAAATTAAAATAAAAGATATAAGAGAAAGAATTTAAAATTCTGGGGATTATTTGAAAAGACTAAAGTATAGGCAAAACTGGTAAAACTGATTGAAGAGAAACAAAAGTGGCATAAAATAGAAATAAAAATATTAAGAATAACAAGGTATAACTATAAGGAGTACAAATTTATTAAGAAAATGGTGTGAGACATGTTATGTGAATATATTTGAAAAATTAGATGGGATAGAAAAATTTCTAGAAAACTACAATTTACCACAACTGACTCCAAAAGTAATAGAAATTATGACTAGGCCTGGAAAAAGAAATAAATTGTATAAATAGTTAAAATTCTACCACAATAAAACACCAGACATTAAATGATTTTAAAGATAATCTTTTCTAAACATTCGAGGGACAGATAACCCCAATCATAAATAAACTGTTCTAGAAAGAAAAAAAATAATAGTTCTTCCTTAATTTTATTAGCCTATTGCAACTTTAAAATCTAAATCAGACAAGAACATTGTGAGAAAATAATACTGAGACAATCTTATTTGTGAATATAGATTAAAAATCACAAATAAAGGAGATGCCTGTACAGCACATTCATAGCAGCATGATGCACAATAGCCAAAAGGTGGAAGCAACCCATGTGCCCGTGGATGGATGAATGGATAAATAAAATGTGGTACATATGCATAAAACATATACATATAGGTGGAATATTATTCAGCATTAAAAAGGAAGGAAAACCTGACACATACTACAACATGGATGAACCTATGAACCTTGAGGACCTTATTATAAATAAAATGAGACAATCACAAAAAGACAAATATTCTATGGTTCTACCTATATAAGGTAGTTAAATTCATATGGAAAAAAATAAAATGGTGATTGTTGAGGGCTGGTGGTGGGGGTGGGGGGGCGGGCAGTTATTGTGTCGTGGGTATAGAGTTCCAGTTTTGCAAAATGAAAAATTTCTGAAGATTGGTCATGCAACGTTGTGCATATACTTAATACTAAACTGTACACTTTAAAATTGTTAAGATAGTAAATTTTATGGTATGTATATTTTCCCAGAATAAAAAACAAATTGTAAATAAAATGTATCCAACAATATATTAAAAGAAATAACATCGTGACCTAACTGAGGATGTTTCAGAATTGCAAGTTTGGCTTAATATTAAGAAATCTATTGAGGCAACTCACTACATTAACGAATTTAAGGAGAAAAAACACATGAGATCACTCATCAGATGCAGAAAAAGTGATGAAATTCAATGCTTCATTGGGAGAAAAAGTTACAGTAATCTAGAAATAGAAAGGAAATTCTCCAAAATGATAAAAAAAAAAACAACCTTGCTAAATCAGCAGCAAAAATCATTCTTAATGGTGAAATATTTTTAAAAATTTCAGAGATAAGAGATATGGAACACTAACTTGCCTTCATTTGTATGCTGGGGGTCCTAGCTATGTTTACTATATTAGATGAATACATTTTTAAAAATAAACTAAAAATAAGGAAGGAAAAGATTTATAATTCATTAATGACATTTTTTTTTTTTAAGAAAAGAGTACATACTGACAATGTTTAAGACTTCAAAGAGACTTCAGCAAGGTTTTTGGATAAATGATCAATATACAAAATTGCAGTACATTCCTGTAAGCAACAATTAGACAAATATTTAGAAAAGAGATTCCAACAAAAATTTTGAAGGAAAAAGATTTAAAGCTTTAAGGAAATCTAGACAAATGGAGGGACCAAATTCATGGATAGGAAAACATCATTATAATGACATAGTTTCTCTCCAAATTAAAGTATGAAGTCTAGTCAAAATTTGAATAGGATTTTTAAAACATAATCTGACAAGTTATTATAAATTTAATATGGAAATGCAAAGGGCTAAGATGATTTAAAATAATAAGAAAAAGATGGGGCATGCGATATTATATGTCAAGAAGGATTATTATAATAATTATACTCGCAGTAATTAATACAGTATGATAGTGAGTCAGGAATAGACACATTGGACTATGGAGCAGAAGCAACCGGAGGAGTTTTCCAGAAGAAAGCCAAGAACATATAGAACTCTAATTTATGACTGAGATAGCACGACAAATCCATGGTCTGCCATGTTAACCCTAGATAACCATATGGGGAAAAAACTGAATTCCTACCTCATAACAAACACAAATGTGTTCCTGGTGAATTAGAGACCTCAATATGAAAGCAGAACTTAAAAACACTTGGAAGAAATTAGAGAATACCTTTATGATCTCGATGTAGGACAAGATATTTTAATAGTAAAGCCATAAGGAAAAATTTGACAACATTGAAAACTTCTGTCCAACAAAATACAGACTGGGTGAAATGATTTGTAATATGTAACTGACAGGCATTATCATCCTCAGTACATAAAAACTTCCCACAAATCAATGATAAAAAGGAAAGCATTCCATTTTAAAAATGAGCAAGTGAGAAAAAAATGAATGAGCAGGCAAAATAGAAAACAGAGTGGCCAACACTAGACAACAAACTCTGATTGAACAAAAAGATGCTCCGTTTCCTTGGTAGCCATGAATTGCAAGTTTAATTTACAGCAGTATGCAATTTCTTATCCACGAGATTTGCAAAATCTAAGTATGAAAATATCAAGAGTTGGTGAGATAACAGGGTAGAAAGGTATAAACTGATACAGCCACGTTGGAGACAGTTTGGCACTATAAGTAAAACCAAAGATGAGCATAGCATATGATCCAGCAATTAGAGAAATTCCAGCCTGGGAACCTAGCATTCACATACAAGAATGCTCATGAGGGTCTTCCACAGAATGGAAACTTCATGAGGATGGGAGGTTGGTTTTATTCACTACTATGTCTCAGAGCCTAGAACAGTGTCTGGAGCCAAATGATAAATAAATAAATAAATAAATAAATAAATAAATAAATAAATAAATAAAACTTTAAAATGCATCTAAAGTAAATAAAATTAAAGATAATAATGAAAGTCAGTTCTATGAACTTGAAGGACAATCTGAGCTTTTGGTTTAATCACTCTGCTTTACTCCCCTTTTTGTCAGGCGAACCTAGAATCTGCTCAGCCTGTGTGCTAACTACTTTAGCATATATTGTCTTTTCTTATCCTGCAGGTCATACTTCTGGTTGTCACAGAATGGCTTGGGGAGAGCCTATTGCTGTTCAGTCTAATGACTCATGGTTATTATATATATATATATATATATATATATATATATATATATATATATATATATATATTCTCTACTATTACCTGGGGAAAAAGAAAACCCTGAGAATGTCACATCTTTGAAATAGCATCCTTTTGAGATAAGATGATGGCACCATGTAAGGTCCTTCTGCATTCAGCCCAATGGCACTGATGCCTTGAAAGATGGGCCTGTCT
Organism: Halichoerus grypus; assembly: GCF_964656455.1. NCBI lineage: Eukaryota > Metazoa > Chordata > Mammalia > Carnivora > Phocidae > Halichoerus > Halichoerus grypus. Next base: position 115,720,737 of record NC_135716.1, on the reverse strand, counting down.
CTCGTTCCTTCCTTCAGCAAAGAGTAGAGGGCTCTCGGGCAGTTCCAGACACTAGCGACAAAGGTTGACTCGAGGCATCAGAACAAGAAGTATTATGTAGATTAAATTGTATTATTTTCTTTAACAGGAGATAAAAATGGGCCTGTGTACAAAAATGATTTCACTAATCATTTTGGAGATCAAAGATTTCATTTCCTAAGAGCTCAAACTTCACATCTTTCAGCAAGGACTTACTTTGAACCCTGTTTAATGATGCTGTAGAACTTTTTTCTCTTGAACTACAGCTAAAAGACTTGTAAAAAAATGTTGTTTCAACACTGAAGCACTTTAAATGACTGACTCTAACCACAATGTATAAAAAGTATAATTCAGACTTGGCAGAGTGAGCTAAATAAATAGTGATGATAAGCGACCTATCTAACAATGTAGCGTCGTGTCTTGTCATTAACACAATTATGTCAGCACAGTCAATCAGCACGTTGCCTTGACTTTAAAGCCAGGGACTGAATACATGCTTTTAAAGTTGGAGGGCGCAGAATGAGAGAGAAGAGCTATCACACTTAAGCCAGCAATGCGACTTCACAGTTATTCAAGGCTTTAAAAAAAAAAAAACAACAAGGTTATACATTTACAAAATGCTTTGTTGTTGCAGTAATGCTAAAATTATTCTTATGAGTTCAATACCAGCTATAATAACTCTCCGGTGATCCCAAACAAAAAGAGGGACTCGGGTTGCAGCCTTCTGTTCACATAGGAGAGACTGATTTACTATCTGAAGTGATAATTAATGGGATTCCGTTCAGTTTCAAGTGAGATGAACTGCATGAGAGGTGAGTATGGGATCTCAGAATGGCAATATTCTTCTGAGAGCTCTCCCAAGCGTTCTGGGCTGAAAACCCTCCGTAATGGTAAGCAGCAGGTGACAGCACCTGCCAGCCGAATATCACCCATGATGACAGGCAGAGGGACTGAGCCACAGAAAAGGGAAGGACCTATCTAAGAATCCTCTGTGTTATTTCTCTTCTGTTTAGCTCTATAAAGCTCACCCAGGCTACAACAATCTGTTTGTATCATTTGTTGGAGTGACTTCAATTTCATTCACGGACACAACTAACACACCACAGAAAACACTTGGCGTTCCTTTGAGTTTAAGACAGTTTTATGCAGACTGGGGGAGAGGGCAAGTGTTTTTAAAATTCAGTGAAGACGTCTGCCTATCAGAGCTTGAACAATAAATACTACGTTGATACTTAAAATGGAAGGGGGGGAGGCGCAGCGTCCTGGCTTGATTAGATTAACTTTTATCCCACGAGTTCTATGATGTGGGCTATTTCTACAAGTAATAGCCATCGTGCATGGCTCGTGGTGGCGGGCAGAGGATGCTGATTCTCTGGTGTCCCTCTATCCACAGCAGCCCCTCCCCACCCCCCCAACACTCCACAGGGTCCCTAGCTTGCTTTATTTTGCTCCATTTATTTTGTACCATCTGACATATTATAGGTTATGTATTATTTATTTCTTTGCCTGTTAATGTCTGCCTCCTCATCTGGAATACACGCTTCTAGAAAGCAAGGGTTTTTGTGTGGGCTTCCCTGCGGTATTCTTGGTGCCAAAACAGGGCCCCTCGTGTCAGGACTGTTCAGGGAAGAATGAATGCCCACCACCACTATGGTTTTATAGGTGAGGTGATTAAGGATCGGGGAATCCTGCCCAAGGTCACACAGAACTTTAAGAGAAGGAGCCGCCTTTTGAACCAAGTCTGAGGATTGTCTGGTCTTCTTAGCTCCACCGAGCCACACTGCTTTCAACACAGAGGTTATGTGTTCGTTTAAGAACTGACAAATACCAGCTCCCAGCTTTATCAGTTTGTGGGCAGATCAAAATCAGGAAAGAAAAAATATGGTGAAATTTATTGGTTTCAGGAAATTGGCTTTAATATTCTAGTTAAAAAAAAAAAAAAAAAGTCACCCAACCTGGGTAGGAAGTGAAATTGCTTGGTTATTTCCCAAACAATTCTGAAAAGCAGTGTTGAGGTTTCAGAAATAATTTAATGACAAGCATGATGTAACTGAATACAAATTTTAAACACTGTGGGGGTGGGGGTGAGGTGGGGACTACTTTTTATGATATTAAAAATAAAAATATTAATTCCCCACTCCCCACTCCAACTAACACCATATCATTTTTCACTTCTTCCTAAACATTGGATGGCAGCTTGTTTAACTAAAGCAAGGTAGAACTATGTTTATTTAAATCATGAAGTGTTTTGGGTGGAAATGAGCAAGGCATATCTCAAGGTATTTGGACACTTAACACAAGAGTCAAGGATTTGGGCTTTACTTTGGATATATCTGAAAATCATTAACAATTTCATGGACAACAGAGGTTTTTCCAGGAAGAACAAAAGAGAGTTTAGAATGTTTGCCAAGGACCTGAAACAGAAAGGAAAGAGCAGAAGAGGTCCACCATTTACCACCTCATATAAATATTAGAAAGTATGCCCAGTTATCCTATGAAAGGATCATCATATCCATTTTACAGATAAAAATGAAGCTTCTAACAGCTAAAACCCTTGCCTAGGATCACACAGTTCATAAGACATAGAACTGGGATTCAAATCCAGATACGTTGGTTGCGAATTTAAAGCTGCTTAAGAGACAATATGGTGACACAACTACTTTATTTAGAGCCCATTCATTGCCTGGGAGACTGCCTTAAAATGAGATGTGGTATGAAGAGATCCAAATTTTGCAGTTAATTAGCTCTAATAAACAGAAAAACCATGATCCTCGGTTTCCTTTTATGCAACGAGGGGCTAATAATACCGACCTTACAGGTTTGGCATGAAGATGAAAAGAAACGAGATGACAGACGTGTACAAACCATGCAGGCCCTTGATGCTCAACACACTTCAGGGCCATCAGAATTCTTTCTCATGCTTTCATCTAGAACAGCCTTCAACGTCTCTGGTGTGAGCTGAGGGGGAGAGGGGTAGCACTTGCCAAATATATTTAACTGTGAATCTCCAACGAGGGATGATACATATTGACAAGGATTTTAACAGAAAAGTAAAAGGAATTTCCTATTTCCCAATTTTCTAGAGTGGGTGAAATTGGCAGAGAGATCTGCCCTTGCTGGCATGGGAAAAGGAGAACACGATGAATTTGGGGGACTGAAACCTCAAAGCTTGGCAAACATGCTCTTTCAACTGTTACAGTCTCGAGAAATGTCAGCTTTGATAATACTGAAAAAAAAAAAAAAAGAAAGAAAAAAGAAAAAGAAACAAAGTCACCCTCAAGAAGAACCTGAATCTGAAAGCTTTTCCACATATAACTGGACTCACCCATTTGCTGAACAATTCCTATATAAGTGACATTGTACTAAGTGTTTACATATATTATCTCTTTACAACAGCTTTTGAATTAGGTATCACGCCCATTTTGCAGAGAAGGCAACTGAGGCCTGTAGCAGTTAAGGAACTTGCCCAAGTTTGCTCAGCAAAAATAGACCCCAAATCTGGACTCTGTCTTTAAGGTTGCTGCGTGTAACCACTAAGCCATGAAATAAAACTAAACTCTTCAGGTATAAGATGTGATTTGATCGCTTACTACCATCCCAGACAAGGAGATCATTATCATTTGTGGAAGGAGACTACATTTCTTCCCCTCCCAGCCCCCCAGCAACAGGGTGGAGCTGGGCTCCCTGCAGAGGGGATGAGGTGTTTCTTTCTGTAGCGGTTTGCCCCATGGGGGTCAGCGGTGATGCATACAACAGTGAAGGAGCACCCCGAGTCCCCCATTTCCAGAGCAGAAAGATGAGGGCCAGCCTGAGCTAGGCAACTGCTTATGTAATGAGTGGCCTGGAATACAGAGAAAGGTTAAGGATGTAAACTGGAGAGACGGCTGACTAAGCAACAATTAACAGGGATGTGTTGACAATTTACAAACACTGGCAGTCTGCAAATATCAAGGAGAGAGATTTGCTAAAGCAGAGTAAGAAAAGGTGTAACAAAAGTAAGGCATAATGGTATAATAATTGCTCTTCAAATTGCATTGAATAAAATTAAGCAAAGAAAAAAATTAGGCCAAATGTCAAGAAAAACTGCCACCCTGACAGAATTAATATCAGCTGGAGCGTGGAGGGTGTCTGCCTGACTCTGGCTTCACAGCCCCCCTTTGTAGCGAGGCTGCAGACATACTTCCGCCATTGGAGACGAACCCCACTAAGTGCCCGAGTCAGGACCTTTGGCCAGTGTGGAAGTGTTCTCACACAGAGTGCTGGGGCACAGCATCATGTCACCTTCTGGTGCTTCAAGTCACTCTTTCATGTAGGCTTCTGTTTCTTACAACTGCCTTTTTATCTATTTCTAGACCTGGTTTCCTCTTTTTACCCTTGTCCTGGTTACTGGTTATCTGTCTTGTTTCCTGAACCTAAACCCCATTTTATGAAGCTATTCAGCCATCCCTGAGCCCAGGGACTGTAGTTCTGCTCTTTCTAACAAAATTCCCATATATCAGATAATCATCTGCCTGCTCAGGTTAATCAACTGCTACGGGTGGATTTCCTTTGTCAAACTTCATCTCCCTATTAGGAAACCCATGACTTTCAACGACTCTCTTTAGATCTGAACTATCATCCGCAGCATATGGATCCGTCCCAAGGCCTCCATGCTCAATGTCCTGGGCCAGACTTCTTCCCTGCTTCCTTAGCGAGGCATGGCCTCACCCCCAAGGAGATCCAAACTTTGACCGTGGTGACGTAGTGTGGGTATGTAGCCATGACTATACAGATTGAATGGAAGAGTCACTCGAAGGGCCTTCTTGATTGGGCAACCCTTGAGCAGAGTCTTGAAAAATAAGTTGTTCATCAGCTTGTCAGTGGGAGGAGAGAGCACGGAGCAAAAGGCATTTCAAATAGAGGGACTAGCAAAGGTGTGAAAGCATGACATGGCTTTCAGCTGTAGGCAGTGGAGTGCACCAGGAGGGTGACATGTGCAAGGAGGAATGGCAAAGACGACGTTGGAGAAGGAAGAGGACAAACTGAGAAGGAATTCACACGCCATGTGAAAGAGTTCGGGCTTTGTCTTGAAAGCAATGGGAAGACACCAAAAGATTTTAATTGGATTCATTAATTTGATCTACTTGTATAAGTACTTTAGAACCATAATTTGAGTAAATAGAGTGGGAGGTGGAGACTGAACATGCAGTCAGGTAAACAGGTGGGAGCCTAGTGCAATGTTCCAGTCAAGTGTTGATGAAAAAATGAATTCAACTAAATGGCAGTGGGGAGAAGAAAGAGAAGAGTGATATAAAGGACTGGGAGAAAACTTTTTGAGGTAGAACTGATTAGACCCGGTGGCTTATTAGCCAGAGGAGGTGAGGAGGACGGAGGAATCTAGAACAAGTCCTAATTTCTAGATTAGACCAAGGGATGCATTCCTCTCTTAGATGAGCAAAAAAGCCGGATACTGGATTTCTCCAGGGATATGGTCTTGGTAAGGCCCAAGGATGAGAGCACAGCACAAAGGGGAATTGAAAGCCAGGCAGGCACTGCACAAAAGCATCAATCTGGAGTAGCTTAGTGGAGAGAGAAGCTAAGTACAAGACTATAAACCCAGAACCAGAAGATTCTAAATGGTGGGGGGCGGGGGCGGTACAAGTCAGAGACATTCTCTGAGCTACTCTCACACCTACGTTATGGGCCAGGGAGGAGAGATGATGAATTCAGTCTGGGGTATGCTGAGTGTGCACTGTCTATTGGCCAGCCTAGTGGAGATGGCTCAGTGCGCAGTTGGATTTACGGTCCGGTGCAAGGGAACGAGTTATGAGCATATAGGCTGGATCTAGTCCATGGGGATGGGTGAGGTTGCCCAGCATGAATTGAATGTACTGTTCTGGGGATAGTTAGCCCATACTTGTGTCCTCTTTCTTGTCCCATAAGACATTCTAATTCTCTCTCATCATTCCTCTGCCATTAGGAGTTCCTTTGACTTCTGCTTGTTACACTGATCCACTCACAGCTTCTTTGGAGCCCCTACAATCCTCCTTGAGCCTCCCTTTGCTGTTCTGATCCCTTCTATGCCTCCCCTGTGAGTCTTCAATTATCTCTCAGCTTTTCTGAGTCCCTCAAATCCCTTAAATCTCAGCTGTGAAAAGCATACTATTCCTAGTAGACATGCCCCTTTTGAAGTCATTGGGAATTTACAAACAACAACAATAAAAAATAAACACGATCCATCTGCCATAAAACATTGATGCAATTTAAGAGAAAACTAGAAGTGGTAGTTTTTAACTACAGTATCTAATCTTTCCTTCTTTTGAAAGAATAATATCTAGTAAAGATTTCAGATCATATTTTCCCCCATCATTTCTACATTTTAATTTTAATCTAAACCGTTCTCCATTAAAAGGGGGTCTCAAGTCAACCACTCAATGTAATGTCCAGAATTGTACACATGCTCACCTGACCCAAATCAGCTTCTATAACTAGTAACTGGGGGTAAAGGGAAATCAATTTCCAAATGAGTTTTGAACAACAGAATTTCATCCGATATTATTACAAATGGTTGTAGAAGTCACACAAAGCCAGGTTTGGAGTCATGAGGTTGATGAGCCCTTTTAATGCACTTTTATTAAAGATACTCATCAAGTCATGTGCCACATTTGAAGACACAGGTATCCATCAATTACAATTTAAACTTCCTTTGTGTGCTGTGAGACAATGAATTACTTTAACTCATGTTTACAAAAGACAGAATGGTATATTGCAAAGGTCCCAAGATTTGGAGGCGGGGATATCTGTCTTCTAATTCCACTTCTGAATTCTTTGCAAGCAGCGTGTGTGTGTGTGTGTGTGTGTGTGTGTGTGTGTGTTTGGAGAAAGAACTACCATTTTGTGATCATTTAATGTCTTTGAGTCATCTCTCAAGCTGAATTACAGATATGATTTCCAATCCTTAACCACTATGAAATATCATTATCCCATTTTACAGGTAAGAAAACTGAGGCCAAAAAAGTCTAAGTGTCTCACATACTTGCAAATTAAACAGTAGTTCCTGGATCCAGACTCAGGTTTCGTGTGCTCAGTGAGACTACAGCCTTCTCTCTGTATGTCACTGCCTTTCCTATCAACGACCTCTTTTACTAATAAGCTATGTGAAAACCTTAACGTTGCTAAGCCTCAGTAACTTAATCTTTAAAATGAGGACAATTACTTGTATGTAGAACTATTATGGGGATCCAAGGAGGAAATACATAATTAAGTACCTGGCACATAGTAAGTGTTCACAAAATTGTATTTTTTTTTCTTTTTTTCGTAGCTGAGAATCTTAGAAGGGAAGTATCTTAGTTTTTGTTAGTGGGATATAGTATAAGCAGACAAATCACAGAAACGCTCTCATCCTCCTCCAAGTGAAAAGGGGTTTCTGCTTCTTAGAAGAGACACTTTTTGTCTGTCTAGAGTTTTCTAGCTGACCCTAGAAGGATGCCATCAAGTGTTCATTCATTCTATAGTAAATAATGGTACTAAAGTTCTTTGTGTGCTCTTATTTTAACTAGTGGTTCAAGAATATGTTTAGTTAACTTGTGCCCCTGTTTACTACTATGCTGCATCAGCAAAAAAATCAGTAAGGAACATTAATTATCAAATGTGCCAGTTTTGTGACCATTAAGTACCTCATTAGATTCTGTTTCAGAAATTGCATTTATGAGCATCTTTACAGAAAAGAGCACGATCTGATTGGCATTGCTTAACCATAGCACAGTCTAAACAAAATCACTTATTTAGTGCACCTCTTTTATTATTATTATGCCACAAAACAACAAAATGATAATTTTTTTTTTTTTTGCAAGCATAACTAAAAATAATTTACAACCTCAGCCTCCAAACACATACCTTGTTTAAGGGGAAAATTATAATCTTCATATTAAAAAAACCCAACTTTGTAGATTAAAAAAAAAAAGATATATCTTGAAGATCAACCTGTAATTTTTGTTTTGTATTTAAGTTCCTTGTTTGAATGGTGAAACTTGTCTACACTTATAATCATCCTTCCTTGTTGTGCTTGCTGGAATGTGGGCAAAACTGGTCTCTGTTGACAGGTTTTATATCATATTGTCCTTATAGGCACTGATTTTTTTTAGTAGTGGTTAGCATGCAAATCTGATATGCTTCAACTGGGAAGGGAAAAAAAATAGAAAAGAGAAAAAAATAAATTAAAACTATGTTTAAAATATATGATATTGCCTAACCTTTTCTCCATTAGGGAAACTATAGCTGCAAAAAAGATTAAATACAAATTCGCTTTGCTTTTAAACCTACTTAAGAAGCACCTATCCTATCTGTCCATATAAATTCCAATGGAAAACATGATGACATGCAATTATTAATCTCAATGTACACAGCTATGCCTCGGGGACTCGGTGGTTCATATTTTACTGTTCTGTAATCAAATACAAAACTAATGAGTAAAAATATGCTTCCCCCAATAAATTTCCAGCACCTGGACAAGTATCTGACAAGGAAATGGAGGATGCACACACAAAATTCATTCTGCAAAGCTATTAAAGTGTTATACTTGCCAACAAGTGTTCATTAAACAAGAATGAAGGATCTTTATGCCAGTTTCTTACCAAAGGCTTTTTAATATTTTAATGGAGAGTAAAGACTATTTATCTGAACTCTGATCAGTTAACGTTCAGATCTGTTATGAAGAAACAAGGAATCCTTTATAATACCTTTCATAAAAATCCACTTTGCAATGCTTCAAATAAAGACTAAGGACTGTAAAAGATTATGCTGCATATAAACAAAATCAGTATCGTTTTGAAATTATATGGTTTTCCGTGGAATTCCTTAGTACATTAGAATCATGCTGTATTTTTATTTAAAAAGTGGTTAACAAAAATCCAGTATACAGATGGAAAATGGGATTAGAGGTGGCATCTCTGCCATGTGACTTTATCCAGGCCCCAGAAAGTAGCACAGTTAATGGTGCAGATGATGGGAGTGGAAGGCTCTTCTGCCATCTAGGACTTGAGAAAGGAAGGGAAGGGGAGGGGAGGGAAGGGAAGGGAAGGGATGGGGAGGGGAGGAAAGGGAAGGGAAGGGAGGAGAGGGAAGGGAAGGGAAGGGAGATGCCAAAACATCAATGTGTGCTGATAGGACTACTTTTCAAACCAGAATTCAAATAGATAAGCTCTCTACCTAGGAGTCAAAATATATGAACACAGAACAAAAAAGTTGCAAAATAAAAGCAGTCGTTTACGTGTTATAACCCAGTGCCTCTGAGGCAATGTTTTAGTGCCAGGTTGCTATTCACATTCATTGTTATCACCTAATTCTACCACAAAAATATATTCACGTATCCATTTATGCATACGTGTATGTACACAGACACTTTTCTCACACACACACACACACACACACACACACACAAATCTGAGTGTTGGAGCAGATGTTGATTATGGAGGCAGGGATCTAGACCTTGGCTATCAGATACAGTGACAATTTTCAGGACTTTATCCCCAGTGCCTGTGTTTGCCACACGCTAAGTTCACCCTTGTACATGCCTACAAGGCAACCCAACAGATAAGACAGAGCAGGAGCAAGGTCTCATCTAACTTAATTTTTTTCCTTATTCCAAAAAAAGAGATTAATAATAGTAATAGTAATAATGGTAATAATAATGCTTAAGCTAGCACTTAGACAGTATGTGCCAGCACTGTTCTAAGAACTTTCCATTTATTTTTGTACATGGTCTTCAAAATAACCCAATGAGAGATAAACTATTACCAACCTTATTTTCCAGAGAAGGAAAGTGGGCCTCAGAGAGCACGCCGCTGGTTCTTGCAGGGGGCTGGATACACATCCGGGCCGTCTGCACTTGATAACCAGACATTTGACCGAAAACATTAGGAGTTAGAACAGGTGATGCTAGTTTGTATTCCTTGCACCTGCATTACCAAAGTGGCTGAGTATATATATATATATATATACATATATATATATATGAAAAGAGAGAGGGGTCAGGATTTGGATTAATGAATTTGACATTCAGGCCAATGGCCTATTTAGGTCACAGGGAAAGCACATTTATAGACCAGTGGGTTTAGTTTGTAAAGAACACTTGTTCCCCCAGTCACAAGGAACTATCCCCCTTCCCCAGGGTCTGTGTTCATAAAATCATTTAGCTGTTATGAGTGAGGTACAGTGAGACCCAAAACTTCCTTATAACGCTAACCAAAACCATCTGAAGCCAATACCATCTCCCATAACTCACAGGCAGACTGCTTTCAGTGTGAAAACCCAGCAGGAATGTTAGCATTGATGTCCGTGAATAAATAGAAGGTTCTGATCTTCCTCCTTGTAACAAGAGGGATCTGAATTTTAAAAACCATGGGGAGAAATAATGACTAACAATTTAGAAAACCCCACTAGCAAGAAAATGCTAGAAAAGAGGGGACGAGTGGCTAAATGTGATTTTTTAAAAATAAACATATGCATAAAAAATAAACATATGCGTATACACTGTGGAATGAGAACGAGGATTTCAATTTTATTTAACTTCTTTAACAAGCGGAGAGTGTGCCTTGTTATGTGCCAGACAGGGTTCTAAGCACTGAACAAATATTAACTCACCGAATTTTCTTTTTTGATGCACTATTAAGCCTAAAAGATTGTTTTATTCTGAAACCTGGAACAGAGATAAGGTTGTCTCTGTACATTAAAATGTCTTGCCTTATAAGGAAGCGTTTGACTGCACTAGATTAAACTCATAAAAGCTAATGAAGAGTCCTCCTTAATACACATTTCTTTTTTCCTGTTTAGACTTGAAGTGACAACATTACAGAAACACCCTGCAGGTCTTTATCTAAATAGCATCCTATAAAACAATGTCCTCTTGTCAGTCACCACTAATTCAGCCCAGTCAAGCTATAAATCTGTCCAAAGGCCAGCAAAGTGCTTAACTTGGCACATCACTAATAAAATTAGGAATGTGGGTTTATTACATGAACCTTAAGTAGGTTTGGCCAAGATATTAAGATTTTTGCTTATGGCAACCATAGCTAATGTGGATTGGTATTTTCATTATAACACACCCCACAGCATTTCCCAGTACATCTCAGGTTTCCAAATTAGAGACTAATCTCCCATGCTCTCACACTCACTCGTAGGTGCTGCAGCCCGGGCCCCATCGCTAAAGCCTCACGCACTTTAGGGTACTCAAGAATGGGAAAGACTTTTCAATAATGCTAATTCTGCTGAATAAAATTAGAGCAAATTAATTAATACTTCTATTAACGTAACCTGATTTCACTTTGTTCAAGAACAGAAGCACTTACAGGCTTTTAACATGCGCTCAGAAATATCATTTCAGCTCAGGGCAATTTTGAGAAGTGATTTATAAGCAGTTGCAAATGCTTCTAAAATGGTAAGATTTTGAGAAAGCTGAAGGTACGTTAACCAAGTTGTCCTGCGGTCTTGGGTGTTTTATTTTATTTTTTAAATTACGGACGAACAATAAATACATCCTCACTCTGAGCCAACACTCAACACGTGATGGCCTCTATTTGCATAGTGATTTAGTTTGCGGAGTGGGCTCCTGGGCTTCCCGCGAACGACTCGACAAGGTGGATGTTGCAGGCGTTATTATCCTCATTTTCCAGATGAGGACACATGGCAAGGACCAGAGTGAAAAGTGGGAGTCGGCTCTCTACCTCACGTGAAGAATGTCTCTCATAATTGTGAATATTTACAGTCTTACAGAATGTTATCACATCCGTCGGATCCGTTAACCACCTAGACAGGTGGTGCGCGCGGAAGTGTGCATCCATGTGCATGCTTCATCTTTTTCGTTCATCTATTTTCCCTGATCTATGGGCTGTTTGAATCATCCCTTCCCAACACCAGCTTCCTTCGACGTTCCTTTCTTACCAAGCCCGCTGAGAGTGCCTGTGTTGGCAAGCTGCTTTAGGGTGGCCGCATTATGAGGTTGGAGATGCGACTGTGCAGGGGGAGATGAGAAGCTCTCCTTTGCATGCCACAATCTCAAAAACCTGTAGCTGGGCAAAGTCACTAAAGTTCACTTCATGAAAAATACAACACACCACAGAGAGCAAGTATGATTGATGCCTGCAGAGCAAACTGTTTATCAGACAAACACATTTTGCAAACTTTGACATAAATTGTTAAGTTGCCTTATCACTCAGACAGTGTAAGACTAGCATCTTTGTAGGAACTTCCCCCAAACTCTTTAATGACCTCTAAAAAGCTTTATCTTATCATGATCTGATTTGCTACTACAATAAATCATTTACACATAGTTTAAAAGAAAAGCTAGTATTGGAAATACGGAGTCATTTTCCAAATATAAGAAAGCTTCCGCACTTGTCTGGCTCTTGTGAGCTCTGAAGGCATGAGAAAGCACTCCAGATGCTCAGTGCAAGAATATTCTACAGGAGTCAGGGGCTGCAGCCTATCCGGGTCTAACTGGAGGCTGATCACACATTTGGTAACCCACACAGGCCCTTCCATTTTCTCCCTTCCTGCTTTCTGACTTATATTACTGATGGTAGGGGTGGGAATAAACAAAGGAAGTTAAATTATTCAATTTCTAGTGTTTCTGGTATTTGAAAATTAAAATGATATCTGGAGGTAGCGGTATACAATTGGCCCTCAGGATGCTGGTGTTTAAATCGTGGCTTTGTCTTACACAATCTGATTTAATTCAATCAGATCAGTGACTAAACACTGAGCACCTGCTATGAGCCAGACATTGTGCTAGGCATGAGGGATGTGACATGAGTATGATATCGCTGATGTCAAGTGACCCTAAGTTCTGATAAGTCACAACTACTCAACGCATGCTCTTCTTCACCTCTAAAAGGACTCAGATGACCTAAGTAATTTTTAGGTCTTTCTCATTTTTGTGTGGATGATGATGACAGTTTTGCCGAATCTTGTCTATTTGCTCCTCCGAAATTTCCCACTCTTCTTCACCCAACTCTTTGCCTTGGGAGAGTGAGGATGGGCCATTTTGCCCTTTGGCTTTAGTTGTGTCCAGTCAATGGGAAGTCCCTGTGGGGGAACAGAAAGGAGAGAGAGGTCAAAATATTTGTTCCTCTGGCTCATCAATTTGCAGGGATGACTTGAATTGGCTGTGTCACTCTACGGAAAGTCCCTGTTTTTTTTTCTGGGTAGTGTTTCTATGTGCCTCTCTCTCACAGGATCCTGGTAACTGGCCTGTCCCGTCCCTTTGGGCAAGAGCATGGCAAGAGCACCACTGTTACTAGCCCCAGGGCACTGTGCTATCCCTGTGGCTTCCTTACACCCCACCCACTAATTTTTAATTAGTAAATTGTCTTCAAGTCTACTTACTTTGAGGATGCCATCTGTTCTCTGCCAGGGCCCTGGTTGATATACCACAAGATTTTTTTTGTCAATTGAAATTGATTTTTGAAATCTCGAGAAGTCAGTGTAAGGGAGAAATTCTGAGGAAGGGTTGGAGGATTTATTAATTCCTATAACAGTTTAGCCATTTTCTTTGGCATAGGAAACACATTCTAACATTTAATTTAATAAGGCTGACAGGTGGCATATGATGAGAGAATCAGGAGCCGCAGTAATTCGCAAGGCTGAACTGCATTTTCCAGAATTCCCTTCCTGTACATCATGGGCAATGCTGGGCCACAGTTGGAGGATGGAAGTGACAGTGGTCACATTGTCTTATATTTTCAAAAGGTCAGGGCAGGGTTGCCAGGCAATTTTGCAGCTCATGCTTTTGTCTACTTCTGATTTGGCTTACTTCACTGCTGTGGGATAGCAGCGGGACCTGCAACCACTCTCTCCCTCTGGGTTCTCCTTCAGCTTCCTCAGCTCCTGGCACAGGTGTCAAGCTCAATAATGAGGGGAACTAACTTCTGTGAAATATGATTATCATCAAGGTTGTAGGGCACTAAGAACCGATAGGGGTTCCTGTGCAGAGAACCGACGTGTGGCTTCCAACTTGCGTTGGCAGGTGCCAGCTTGTTCTTGCTCTTCTACATGTTACGTCCAACCTCCTTCTCAATTCCCTGCCCCTAGGACTTCAACCTCCAGCATAAAATGTAAAGAGAGCAGCATTACAGAGACTGTTTTGCTTGCTCCCTTAGTTGTATAAGAAGGAAATCCCTATAATAAATTTTTTTCTTTCTCCCTCTATCTCACTGGTGTATGTGTGTGTATTTAACATATATATATATATCATATATTTAAATCCTTGCTATGTATCTACTCATTATATATATATATCTATGTCTGTCTGTCTGTCCTTATCTATCTATCTATCTTGTTGGTTCTACTGCTCAGACTTCATCCCGACTTATATACTGACTAAGGCTTTTTAGTAGCCTAAGCTTCAGGCATGTCCCTTCAAAGTTGGATCTGCTCTTCATATTGTCAGCCAAGAACACATTAGCCAAGACTGAACCTTGACTATCGTCCCAAAAGCAAAGAAACACTTCTTCTTAAAAAAGCTCACTTGGCAAAGGGACATTAAAAAATGGGTAAGATTTTTTAATTGGGAAATTGTATGAAAATAACTAAGAGAGGCTAATGAACATACCTGTTGGCTTACCATGAATCCTACCCTGGAGATGCCACAAAAGGAAGATTGAGGTCAATGAATCTGAGAAAACAAAACTGTGAGGCCCCCGGGGATAAAGAAAATGTTTGGATCAGGGTGTCTGTGTGTGGGGAAGGTAAAGATGAGCAGCCCAGAGTGGACAAATATTTGTGTAATAGTGAAGTAATAGGTTGGGAGTGAGATTCTTAGATGTACTTATTACCCATTCCAAAACCACCATGAGGAGAAAAATATTAGTACCATTCCAGCCCAGTGACAGCCAGAAAGATAGGGTGACATCAAGATGATACAGAGGTCTGGCTGGATGGGAGAGTGGAAGGCCATGAGTATAGCCATTATTCTCCTTCTTAAAAATACTAAACTATTTGAGGTACACAAGCCAAGAAAGATAAAAACCAAAGCTATATATTTTTTACACATGAAGTGGAATTAATGGGCCAAAGAGAACACGAATCACGAATTTAAAATAATCATAGTAAACATCCTGAAATAAGGTAAGTTGGCATTTTGATAACATGAAATAGTTATGACAAAGAGAAATCAACTCAAAATCTAAGGAAAATATGGCAGACCAAAGAACTTCATAGAAATGTAAAATGGCAGACACATCTGAAAAATAAATTAGTGAGTTGGAGGATCAGATCAAGAGGTTCTCTCAGCAGACAAAGAGGAGGCATAAGAGAAAAGTTACAAGATACAGAGGATAGAGGAGATACCAAGATATGGGTAATAGAAGACCCAGAAGGAGAGGTACAAGGAAATGAGAGAAAAAAATATTTGATGAAATACCCAAGAATTTACCAGCAATAGAGATGAAACTCATCTAATTAAAAAGACTCACAAATTACCAAACAAGAAAGAGCAAAAACCCCACACCTGAATACACGATAGCTAGGTTTAAGAGCATCAAAGTCAAAAAGTCAAGTCCAAAAGTTGCTAGAGAGAAAGAGCACACCAGTAGAAAGGAAAGTGCTTGATTGACATCAGACTTCACTGAGCAGAGGGAAAAATAGTCAAGAAAATAGGGACCAGGAAGATTTGTCCAGAAAGAAGATTTGTGTTCTGTATCTAATGGAGTATTGTCAGGTGCAGAAGAGTCACGAAAGCTACATCCCCTCTCCTCTTCGCTGTAGCTCCATCAGCGCGGGGGTCCCGACGGAGTGAAGGCCGCATGCTGCAGCCTTTCCCTATGTGCTGGCTTCCTCACTCTGTTCCCCCGATGCCTGGGCGGCTGTGTGTCAGAGACTCTTCATCTCCCCACTTTGCCTGGAGCAAAGAAAATGTTCCAGTAAGTGCGTCCTGAATTTGTTGTACTGGTCTAAAAGTCCATGATATTTCTTCTCCACTGAGAACTTGATTAATTAAACCAACTCAACAAATTTAATCAATAAACTATGGAAATGGAATAAACCAAACACATCCCATCAACAAATATTTATTATACATAACCCAAAGCACTAGGTGCTATGAAAATGTCAGCATGGATAAAGCCCAACTCCTGAAAAAAAATGTAGGAGCTAATGGCTTATATGCAAAAAGTGAAGGTACAAAATATCTTAAGTATCAGTCACAGGCAGGGGAGGGAGAAACCTGATTCAGGAATTCAGAGGAAGGAGGCATCACTTTCATTCAAAATGATAAGGGGAGTCTTCACGGAAAGAATGGCATTTAACTTTGGGTTCTGAAGAAATGATAAGATTCCAAGAGGCAACAAACTGGTGCTTGGATTCCAAGTGGAAGAAATAGCAGAAACACAGGAGAAAGGATTCTGAAACCTTCAAAAATCCAAGTGCAGCTGGAAGTGAGGGTTCATAGGGGATAGTAGGAGACAAGCCTGAAAAGACTGGGTAGGTCCAGGTTGCGGAGGACTTCAAAGCAAAACCAGCGAGCTGGACTAAATGTAGTGGGTCTGTAGACCACTGAAATGTTATGAGCCAGAGGAGAGCATGGTGGAAACCAGAGGACTGAATGCAGCTTAATTTTGCACCAATGAAACATATATATTGGTTGGAGAAATCCTAGAGTCAGAAAGAAGACTGCACTAATTTGAGCAGAGAAATAATTAGATCATAAACTAGGAAGATAATAATAGCCAAGAAAAGGAGACATGAGACAGTGACTACTCAGCTATTGAGTTTGAAGAAAAAGAAAGCTAGATGGTTGATAGGGGTTCCTGCAAAACATCAGCAACTCCTAGAGTATGAGGCATCCGTGTCTAATCTTGGTTCCAACCAATGGGAGGGAAGAGTATATATGTGTGCAGTTTTTTTTGTTTTTGTTTTTGTTTTTTTTCCATTCAAGAACCAAGGCACAGTTTTTTCATGAAAACATGTTCTTTGCAACTTTTGGACCAAAAAGTATTTTATCCAAAGGATCCAGATATTTTGAATTTCTACCTCTCTTCTTCGGCTGCCAGAAAATGCCAATGCCAATCCAGTTTGATTATTTTGAGTTAACTACCTTTCATAAAGTTTAATTTAACATTTTGAAAGCCTAGAAGCAGCCAAAACTTGCCTTGAGTTCCCAAATCTTCCCAGGCATTTGGATTCGTGAAAACTGTAAAGACCAAGGCGGGGGTGGAATCTTGTTTTGCAAGAGAAAACTCACAGTGAGCAATATAGAGTAAATTTACTTCAATTTAATATGGATAATCATATGCAGGTCTAGAGTCTTTGTATTTTATAGCTCTCCTTAATTCCACATCTTCCTACTGCAGACAATATAGATATAAAACAGTTCATCGCAGTGTTTAGGGATTTTTTTTTCCTTAACAGAAAAATGAAAGGAAGCGAAAAGGAAAAAAAAGTTCTTCCCTAATAGCATATACTCTCCAAATCCCCAGCTATATTATTTGCAACGGTGTTTTCTATGTCAGGGTTACAATACTGCACTGACGTGTCTAATTGAGAATAAACTGAGAAATGCACAATGAAGGGAGCAATACTAGAAACAGAGCTGCGTTTTTTGTTGTTGTTGTTGTTGCTGTTTTGTTTTTGTTTTCAGGCCTCATTTTAGAGATAAGTGTTACTGATAAAATGTTTATTTTACTACTAAATATTTGCCATGCTGCATTTAGATCACATCCATTGCCAGCTCTTCGCTCCAAAGGAACAAGCGTTATTACCCCCTTTCGTGTTTACCATGTGTCTTGCCTTCCTTTAGACATCACCACAGTTCATGCCCACATGGTGGGGGGGCTGGGTGTGCTCAGACACCTGCACACACATGTACACAGAGAATCCACCGTAGATCACCAACCACCCTGGGTATCAAAAGTTAATGGACTCTGAAATTGATACAATTCCAAATATTGCAGCTCATAAAAATCAGGGTGATATTTTATTTGTGACCTACATCATTCACGTTTAAGATCCAGAGGGAATTAGGACACCCTTCTGCATTTCACCTACATAACTGCTTCATTCATTTTTTGGACGGTGTTCTTTTTTAAATTGTGGTAAGATACATGTATTATACAATTTGCCATCTTAACCATTTTTAAGTGCACAGTTTGGTAGTGTTAAGAACATTCACATTGTTGTGGAACCAATCCCCAGAACTCTTTCCTGGTCGTGCAAAACTGAAACTCTACACCCATTAAACAATTCCGCATTTACCTCTCCCCTTAGCCTCTGGCAACCCCCATTCTACTTTCTGTCTCTGTGAGCTTGACTACCGGACATACTGCGGGTAAGTGGAATTACACAACATTGTCTTTTTTGTGACTGGCTTATTTCACTTAGCTTAATGTCCTCAAGGGTCATCCCATGTTGTAATATGTGTCACTGTTTCCCTCCTTTTTAGGCTAAATCATATTCCATTGTATGTACGTACCATATTTTGTTTATCTAGTCATCTGTTGATGGACACTCAAGTTGCTTCCACCTTTTGGCTTTTGTGAATAATTTGGGTGTACAAATATCTGCTTGAGTTCCTGTTTTCACTTCTTTTGGGTATATACCTGGAAGTGGAGTTGCTGGATCATATGATAGTTCTATTTCTAAATTTTTGAGGAACTGTCACACTTGTTTTCCATAGAAATTGCACCATTTTCTATTCCCACCATCAGTGCACCAAGGTTACAATTTCTCCACAACCTTGCCAACAGTTGTTATCTTCTGTTTTCCTTTTTTCTTCTTCTCTGACAGTAGCCAGCCTAATGGGTGTGAGGTGGTATCTCACTGCAGTTTTGACTTGCACTGGTGATGGTGAGCACCTTTTCATGTGCTATTGGCCTATGGGATACCTTTTGACCAAAACAGGGATGAAGGCAAGGATGGGAAACAAATTTCCTAAATTTCTCAGGACTTCGGAGTGGCAATCAACAAACATTTATTGAGTATATTCTCAAGAGGAGGCTCTGGGCTAGGGTTAGAGATTTTTAAAAATAAGTAAAATGGAGGAGTTGGAGAGGAGTCTGCCTGCAGGAATCTGGTGGGGAAGACAACATGCGTGCAGTAGAATAGTGACTCTCCTTGAGACCGTGGATCCCTTGGCGAATTTCTAGCACTGGGCCATCGTATGCCGCATCTTTTGTATTTTTTTTTTTTAACAGATGAATAAACTCATTCTTTATATATGTGATCTTCAAAAGAACACTCCAGAGCAAACTTTTTATGCTTTTTCCAAGCGATGAGCTTCAATATAGATCAACATACACTACACTCTTGTAAGTCTTCTGGAAACAGTTGCCTTTGAAGAGGTGTGAATTTCCCTTACTTTCCCTAAAAGGGTGTTAACTTCAAAAGGCGACCTGGTGAGTGTTAAAAAATTAACACATTTAAGTCAGTAGCCAAAACATCACCCCCGGATCTGTGAACCTGAAATTGAACTGGTAGACTGAGCTGACTCTGATTTGGATGCCAAAAAAGTCATCACTCAGCACTAATCTGGACCAATGGAAATTTGTTCTTCCCTTAGGTGGAGGAGAGGAAAGGATTTGGAGGATGGTGATGTTAGCAGGGCATAAAAGTAGAAGGCAGCTAGTTATAAAATCTTCTAGACCCTTCTAACCCCTTAAACTTGCTTTAAAAGCTGCTTTACTGCAGAGAATGTGCACTTTAGCTGGCAATCATAAAAAGAAACCTCTTTTTATTAACAGCGGAATTGTTTATTTGTGGAGAAAATTGACTGGAATATCTTTGCTGGGCCCCTTCTCCTCCCTTCTCTCCTTGTTTCTCATCCAGTCAGAACACAAACATAGATATTTTTTTTCTTCAGTTCCCCGTCACTTTGTATGGCATATACCAATATGTTGCTTGGCTCCCCTTTTCTCTCCATAGCCCTTGTTTGGAAATGAACTTAACTACTAGATTCTGGTCAACAGAAGTATAGCAAATGCAGGAGTACTGCTGTCAGGCTCCACATCAGGGACTTTTAATGCTAAAAGGAACTCTCCGAGGGCACCTGGATCTACCCTTCTGCCTCTGGGCACGACTGCACTTAGCTGATGCCATTACAAAGGCTTTCATGCCACAGAGGCAAGACATCACAGTCTGGTTGTGAAATACTAGGAAACATCAGGAGCAGAAAAAGAAAGCTGGCGTGTAACAGAAGTACTGAAAAAAATTTTTTTTAAATAAAGGTTTCTAAAAGAATTGGAGATCAAGAGGCCATGACCCAGGCTATAGTTTTGCTAAAGCTCTAAAGCAGTAGATAGTACATGAGAGTTTCTAAAAGGGAAAGATCTGGCTGTGGAGCGGTCTCCTTCGTCACTGCTCAGAACTCTGACAATCACACACACTGATCCAAGCCCTGTAGCCCACTGCTTGCTTTGCCTGGGAGATGCGGTTCTAATAGCTATCCCTACTCATTCACCGGGTCGTTCATTCCTCCATTCAACAGAGATTTATTAAGTGCTAATGGCCCGTCAGGCACTTTGCTAGGTGCTGAGAGTAGGGGGATGAATATGACCTATTAACTCCGTGAAGGGTCTCCCGGTCTAGTAAGGAAAAGCCCATCTAAATATGAATTACAATGCAAGGAGATAGGCTCGGCAGCACCCCCATGGTAGGGGTAAGGCTAGAAGTATGCAGGGAAGAGAGACACTATGTCTCTTGGTGAGTCAGTGAAGAAGCTTTTTGGAAGTTTTTCTTTGTCATTTTATTATCTGTCTCCTGATGCGTTTCTCCATTAGCATCTACACTGGCCCACAGGGCCTCTTCCCTTCCCCACCGCCTCTCCTGCTTTGGGTTTGGAGCCCAGGACAGAGACAACCTAGGGATATGAGGGATATATGCCTTGTTTCATTTAATTTGTTAGTACATATTAATATTTAGTGAGCTCTTACAACCTGCCAGCCACTTTTGTAAGCACTATACATGACTTATGCTATTTTGCAGCCCTTGCAGCCCCCTTATGAGGTAGGTCCGTTTTCCATCATCATTTGATAGATGAGAAATCTGATGCATAAAGATGTTACATAACTCCCCAGGGTAGCAAACTAAGTGGTGGGGAAGCCAGGATTTGAAGCCACTGAGGAGTGGACATATGTAGCACGCAGACCCAGGTGGAGATGGTAGCAAAGGATGGTGCAAAGGTAGGGAAGATGATGGCGATCTAGAGGACGTGCTGTCCTGCAAGCCCAGGGAAAGGAGAGCTTCAGGATGACATGACCCCAGGCAGCTTGCATTTTGAAAAGAGTGCTGAAGAGGGTGGGGATGGAGGTGAAGACTTCCCAAGTCCTGGTCATGACACTGACATGTGTGGGCTTGGGAAGGTCACTTAACCCTCCAAGCGCTTGTTTCCTCATTGTAAAATAGTGATAATCTTTATGTACCACAGAGGTTTTTATAGAGCTCATGCCAGAAGTTTTCTGAGGACCACCTTGAATATAGTATAGAACATTCATTATGTGTTTTATTATTTATTTATTTTTTACTTATATTATACTATGCTATTTATTTATACTATCATATAGTATAAAACATTTATTATAGTGTGTTTATCATTATACCCTTCCTCCTGAAACTGATTTAATTCAAACATTAATGAAAATTGCCCTGAAGTTTCCTAATTTTTACTTTAAGTATATGCATGAATGTATATTTTATCTCCCTTATAACTTCTGTGAGAAAAATGTAATATGATATAATTAATCCATATGACTATTAAAGCCCTAAATTATTAGTTTATGCATGCATTGATTAACTAAAATTTTGGGTGCTTTTATACTAAGTTTTGAGTAAAGCTTTGATTATTATATTCGAATCAAAACTATGTTCAACTTACGATTTCTTCATAAAATAATTTACAATCTAGACCAGAAATCTATCTGTAAACAGATAACTTCAGTACGATGGTTCTAAACTGGGGGTGGCATTGCCCCTCAATGGGACACTTGGTAATGGCTGGAGATATTTCTGGTTATTACAGCGAGGTGGGGGTGGGGGTGCTAGTGGCATCTTGTTGGTAGGAGTCAGGGATGCTGCTAATCATCCTACAAAGCACAAGATAATGTCCCCTCTCCCACCTCCACAAGAAATTATTCAGCCCCAAATGTCAATAAGGCCACAGTTGAGAATGCTGCTCTAGTGTACTGAACTAGGGGTGGTAAGAGAGGATGTGAAAGATGACCCAAAGGAAGAAGCACTAACACATTTCCTGGGAAAATAGGCAAGTGACTCTTGGCCTTAATAAGTACATTTGGATCTTGTACAATCTATGCCAGAGATAATTCCCATTTCACTGAAACTTTTTAAATGACACTTGCATGTGTAAGCAGCTACACAAACTATTCAATGCTTTCAGCACAACTCACTTGAATGGGAAATTTTCATGAAGTGCTTTTGTGCCAGGGCTTAGACTACATTATATATTAGTTCACTAGTATCTAATTGCTTGTATATCATACTAGTCAGGGACTAAGTCAAGAAAATCAAAACCACTGTAGATATTTTGAAAAGAGATAATTTGTAATTTAGATGATGGAAGAGCTGAGAAGCCAAAGAGGAAATAGCCAGGCAACCCAGCGATTAGCAGGAAGGCATGACCACACTGAGGGGTGGAGGAAACAAGGAAAGCTAATGTTAATAAGACCTAAAAGCTGGTGAAAAACAGTTGGGGCTAGAACCACAGACGGGGCTGCCTAGCAGAAGCTGGAATTGGGGAGGGAGTTCTGTCAAGTAGGAGCTAGAGCAATGGAGGAAATACAAGACAGCCAGAGATGTCACCTTAGAAGGTATCAGAGGGAGAAAGACCCCCACCTCTCCCCTCGTCTCTTCTTCCTACCCTCAGGCTTCTTCCAGTCCCTCCCATGGGCTGAAACTACCCCATAACTAGTTGGCAAGGGATTCTGGGAAATGTAGTTCCCAGTGACACAGATGGAAGCAGGAGAAAGGTAGGGAAGGAGCAGGAGGCAAACATCTGGCATCATTGTTAAGAAGATAAGGAATACCTATCCCTTAAAAAGAAAGTGGTCATTGACCTTAATTACATTTTAAATAAATAATATTTACTCAAATGTGTAATCAAAACGGCTGAGACATTTTTATGTTGGTGATGCATGACAAAGAAGCTCTCTGAAGTTTACTTTGTAGCATGCAACATCTAAGATTTAGTTTTCTTGTAGTTCCAAAAAAGAGGTGAATATACAAGGCATTAGCCATTAAGTGGAATCATCACTTACTTGACTAAAGAGAACCCAGCCTTGCGACTATGTGTGAGGGTATAGTTAAGTGTTCAAGTAAAAGCAGATCAATGAGACATGTATGTCTGTAAATCTAATTAAATATAGTTGTCACAATTACTGTCTTATACAGGAGATTGTTGATACGGAAGTAGTCTTGTCTGAGTACTTATATTTATGAGGTTACAGGGAAGCAAAAATTGACATAGTATGAAAATATTCTTTAATGTACTGAGCATTTGCAATTAATGCTCACACCAACATGCTTGCCAAAGATGGCCCAGGATCTCTCCCTTCCAAAAAATTTAAAGTTTTTATTGGTCATCATTTCATTGACTATCAAACATTGTACCACAAAAGGAAAACAAAACAAGTATATTATGGAGTGAAACAAAATCTTAAAAAAAATTAAGTTGATGACAGTGATTCTGATTGCCAATGACAATGACCAAAACCAATAACAAAGGAGAATCTTATCGAAATAAACCAGTTAACAAACAAAGAAGAGAAATGGACAAGAAGAGTAAATGGAACGTCAAGTGAGAAGGATTTTAGTATTTAAGGATTAATAGAGGCCTCGAGGAAAACTGAAGTTTCCTGAATATTACAAAAATGGTTATGATTGCATAGTAGGTCAAATTTGAAATGAATGTTGTTCAATCAGGCTATCATCAAATACCTTTGAAAAACATCACCCCAAAAGTAATCACTTGATCCATTCTTTGCTCATTTTAAGAATTAAAGCTGGTTGGAAATATAATTGAAATGGTGTTATTTTAGATAAAATAGTACACTTATTCTCCTATGCGCTAGATTCTGTTTCAATATGAAATCACAGTAAAGTGCTTTTTCACGATTGCTTATGAAAAGTTGGTCCCCACTTAATGTGGATTCCCTGTAAGTGGCCTCCTCTCATAAAAATCATCTTCAAATAGAAAAGTTGTGCTGGTCCTCTCACGGTGCTAGAGCAACATTTGTTTATGTTTGTCTTGCACTCTAAACACTGAGTCCCTGGAAGTAGCCAGGGACAGTGACAACAGGCAGTCACTTCAATACCACTGCAAAGTACCATCTACAGCTTTTCTGGCGCACAGATTGGTTCAAAAGCCAATTGCTATAACTTTTAAAAAGCAATCGAAATAGGAGCAGATAATAGAGGAAGCAGACTCATAAAATGTTATAGCTGAAAGGGACTTTAACATCATCTAGTGTCCATCCTCTTCATTTTACCACTGAGGAAACTGAAGAGTTGAGAGCCGTAACTTGTCCGGTGTCATGCCGCTAGCTTGTGGCAGAGCTGTTCCTTGAAACCAGGTCTCTGGACTCCCGTCTAGAACATCCTCCTAAACGGCACGTCAGCAATCATAGCAGGTGAGGAACTCTGTGTAGCCGAGGCAGACGTTGCGTATTTCGGGGACCTAGCAGTCACTAGCCGCTGGGTCATCTGCAGGGAGCTCTGTGATTGGCAGGCACGGTATTGCACAGCGGTGACAAACCCAGGCTCCGGAGCCGGACCGCCTGGGCTTTAGGAGGCTCAGCCACTTCCTAGCTGAGCGACCTTGGACAGCTACCTAATCCCTCTGTGCTTCAATTTCCTCAATATTTTCTGAATACCTACTATGTGCCAGGAGATAGCAATACCCCCTACCACAGAGGGTCTACATTTAGCGAACTTTATGTAAGCTATTTAGAATATGGCCTGGTTCATAGTAACCTCTCAGCCTCTTCAGGCATGAAAGATGGAGGAATTAGCAAGTCGGTATCAGAGATCAGGGGCACAGAAGAAGGAGTTCTGTAGAAAAACCACCCACAACAGCTGACCACCCAGTAGCCTGAGGCTGGGTGGATAATGTCAGAAGCACCTAGGTGCTCTTGACTTACTCCTCTATGGGATCAGCTCTATGTATTTACCTATTTAAGTTGAAGATTCAATAAATCTATAGTTCATGGTCTTTCTCAACTCTTATCTCTTATTTCCTCTTCAAAGTCTTCAGTTAAAAATTAATTCAGATATTGTTAAGATGTCAGAACAGATCACATTCATTAGTCTGGTTTTCTGATAGGGAGCAACTTATTGTTGATAGATTAGATCAACAAAGCCTTGAAGAATTGAAGGTCTGGCCAGAAGCAGCCTTGTTTGGCTGACACAGATAAACCACCACTTACAATACAAGCTACACACGTGCGCATGTATGTACACAAACCAACACAGCACTTTGGATTCAACTTTCCTATCCTGTGCTGCAGACAAATTTAAGTTCATGCATGCCAAATTTCTTCACAGATTTTTTTTTAAAGATTTTATTTATTTATTTGACAGAGAGAGAGAGGGCGAGAGAGGGAACACAAGCAGGGGGAGTGGGAGAGGGAGAAGCAGGCTTCCCGCAGAGCAGGGAGCCCGATGTGGGGCTCGATGCCAGGACCCTGGGATCATGACCTGAGCCGAAGGCAGACGCTTAATGACTGAGCCACCCAGGCGCCCCTTCACAGATTTTGCCAATAAGGTACTGGTCACAGAAAATATGTCTCTAAGGCCAGTAGAATTAAGACTTTCTATTTAATAAAAACGTCTGTTGAATAAATCTAGCCTAATTCCTCTGAAGTCCGGAACCCATGCTAATTTGCATAATCTATCAATCCTGCTCTTAAACTTTCCTGAGAAGTAGATTCTTCAACCTTGCCTAGAATTCCCTTTCAGTTTCTCACAAGAAATGCCAGGCAACTAGCTAAATTACAAAATGAGAATCTGAAGGAAACAGACAATCCTACAGGTATGTCTCCAATCCCTCTACCTAGTCCATCAGACTAGGTAGTGCTAATACCATTTTATTCCTTCTTTTAAAGTTGCAGAGAAAAATACCCAAACTATTATAAGATCAGTCCTCCATGGGGGGTCGGAGGGAAACTCATTCCAGGAGGCTCGTTTTAGAGGATTCTCGAGGATTGTGAAATGCTCCTTCTAAAAATTAGAGAAGATAGGACACAAAAGACTGCAACTGAACGTCCGATGCAAATGGAATTAAACTGTGGAAAGCTCCAGGGAACAAAGAAAATTCAGTTAAGCTTTTGTTTTTCTGTAAATATATCAATCATTCTTTCAATATTTATTGAGAGGCATAGAAGGGTGGGGTTAAGAGCTTGGGCTTTGGAGTCAGGTACACATGGAGTCAAGTCCTGGTTCTGCCACTTACTAAGTGTGAGATCTTGGGTAAATTGCAAGTTTCTCCGAACCACCGTTTTATCGATTATAAAATGAGGATACTACGATACCTATCTCATAAGGTGGTGAAGATTAAATCAGATAATGCATACAGTGTACCTCACATTGTTTTGACACCCTATAAGCGTTAATTTGCTATGTGTCTGCTGAGTGAGTATTATATGCAGGCAGTTAATGAAACAAAGTCCCCAGTATCTTGGAAGTAAGTTCTAGTTGAGAGAATAGGAAACTGGCCACACACACACACACACACACACACACACACAAATATCTATATCTCTATCGATCAGTCTTTCTCTCTCTATATATATATCGACACCCCCCACCCCAATTTAAAGCAATGTAAAGAGACAGAAAAGGATGGAGTTGGGTGATGTCACTACTTTATATAAGGAGTTCGAGAAAAGCTTCTATGGTTATTGACATCTAACCGGAGACCTAAAGGAAGCAGGGCAGTAAGTCCTGCAGACACGTAGGAGTCAGGTGTTTCAGGCAGAGGGAACACTGCAGAAGCCCCAGGGCGGGAGAGTGCAGTGGTGTGCCGGACGAACCACAAGGAGGCCAGCGTGGGTGTGGCAGATCCAAAGGCAGCTGGGGCAAGAACAAGGAGGTCATTGTAGGTTGCTCGTGAGGAGTTGGAATTTGATTTGGAATTTGATATTGGGTGAGGCGAAAGTCATGGGAGGGTTCTGAGCGAGAAGTGACATGAACTGACTTGGGTTTTAAAAGGATCACTTGGTCTCTGAGTAGAGAATGACCTGCAGGGTGAAGGTAAGGATGCAGGGAGAAACAGGAGGGTTTTGCAATAATGCAAGCAGGAGATAGTAGAGGCTTAAACTAGGTGGGGAATGGAAGAGGCGGTGGGTCATGATTAAAGTCTGGATATATTTTGAAGGTAACTCTAAAAGATTCTGCTGCTGAGTTTGATGTGTCCTATGAGAGGAAGAGAGAAGTCAATGATGATGACAAGGCTCTAGTCTGCTTATGAAAAATACAGGGGCTGCAGGGGCGCCTGGGTGGCTCAGCCCGGTAAGCGTCTGCCTCTTGATTTCGGCTCAGGTCGTGATCTCAGGGTCATGAGCTCAGTGCTGGGGTGCCGGTAGATTTGCTTGGCTTAACTTACTGAAACAATATAAAATAAAACAGGGCCTAGCCTCATGAGGAGGCTTTTTCCCTCCGTACTTTTGGCCTTTCCACCTTCTTCCTGGAATGCAGAAAGGGGACTTAAGTTGCAGCAGCCGTCGGTGGTAAGAACCAAATGTGTACCATGAAGACAGTAGAACTGGGAGATAGGAGAGTGGGTTCTTGATGTCACCATAGAGCAACGGCATCTGCCCTGGACCGAGTGACATAAATAGCCTGTCATGTCAATCAAGTGTTCTGTTACTCATAGCAGAACGCATTCTTAACTGATACAAAGGTATATTGGACATCTAAGTGGAGATAATGAGGAGGTAGTTTGAAAATATAGAGGTTAAGTCTGAAAATATAGGCCAGGACATTGGCAGCTTGCAGGTATTCAAAGCTGTGGGGTGGACTGGACAAACTCACAGGGAGAGCAAGCGTGGGGAGAGAAGGGGGCACTCTGAATGGGGACCCTGTGGAGCTCTGGGATCAGAGTCAGAAAGAGAGGAGAATCAGAAAAGGAGAGGGAAAAGGCACGGCCAGCCAGTGAGAAGCCGATCCATGTGGTGTCCGAGCAGCGCCTTGAAGAGTATCTTTCAAGGAAGGAGTGATTAGCTGTGTCAGATGTTAATGGGAGCTGATGTAAAATGCATCCATGGACGTGGAAATATGGAGGTCAATGGTGACCTTGACAAGAGCATTTGCAAGTCAATGCACCGGAGCTAGACTTCTTACTGTGTGTCTACTATGCCCAGACTCTGATGGGACCTATGCGTATCAGAAACTAACCTGAACACTATCTCCCTTTTCCTGAAAACCAAAAAGCAACTGATCAACCATCTCAACAAACGAAAGGACAGTTTTCACTGACTGAATTTCAGTAAGTGAGGGAGAGGATGACTTTCTTTTTCTGCTAATAATAATAGCATTTCCACAGTCTTCTTCTCTGGGTGTGAACCTTGTGAGCGAGACATGGGCGATGAGTGTTAAGAGGAGGATGGGACTGAGCTCTGGCTCTTCCCCACCCCTTCTCACCGTGTCACAGCCTGAATGGGTCATTGACCCAACCTGGGCTCATTTCCTCATCCCTACAGAAGATTGGACTAAAATTCCCTTCCTATTCTAATCTGCTGCATTTCTAGACTAATTAATGGATATTTTCAAATTCATAGTACCCAAAACAGCACCCAGCATGTTGTGGGCACTCAAGAAATATATTTTAATAAAGAGTGAATATACATGTTAAGAGACCTCGACATGATGTTAGGTGACTTGTCTAGTCAGAGATGGCAAGTAGGACAGCCAAGTGCTTGGTCTTCCAACTCCAAGGTTAGTTGATTTTGCCTAGATTGCAAGATGTAAAATATACAATCTTTCTGTCCGTAAAAACACCTCTCTCTTTTTGTACATTTACAATGATATGGATACCAGCCAAGGAAAATAGCCAAGTCTCCTTGACTAATTGGTCTGGATTTCAGAGGCCTTCAAGAGATACATACACCTCCCGAATCCTAGGACAACGGATTCGGATACTACAGTTATTGTTTAAAATAGCTCAGTGTTTCTTTAGTTAAAAGGCAAGAACAAAGTCATTCAAAGAGTAGAGAAAATATTTTTATTTTTATTTTTATTTTTGGAAGGTTTATTTGTTTGATTCCTGAAAGTAAAATGCCCCAAATTCCCACACAAGCAGAAACATAGTTAAGCTGCATGGTTCTGTCTTGAGTATGCAAATATCACAGCCCAGTCTTATGTCAGCTTGAAAGATAATGTCATGCAGAAAATTAAGACCATCTGATGAAATCATGTTATGAAATGTGGCTTGAGAGAGCAGCTTTTTGTGTGTTAAGATTTGATATATTTTCACACCAAAACTCAAATGAACAGGCAAAGGAGCCTCAGTTAATGCAAAATTTGAAAATTTCAGACAAATTTACAAGGTGTTTGCTGAGGAGGAAAGGGAGGGGGGGACATCTTAAATACTGTCTTCTGGTAACAGCCTTGATTTGATGTTCTGTGTCTGAGGAACCGAATGCCTCAGCTTTTCATTTAGAGTTTTGAATTTAATCTGATGGCAGTTTGGATATAATAATGATGCATTTATTGTTAATTTCCTTAAAGCCCTACTATCTAACAATGTAGACCATTATCACCCCAAATACTTTCTGTGTTTGTAAGGATTTCCATATTCCACAGTGCACAGAAGCCAATTCTGAAGCAAGGCTAAGAGGAATATATGAGAAGCAAGAATATATTTCCTTAGTAACTAGCTGGTCCTTTTTTCATCTCTGCAGACCTGTTTTCCAGAAGATGGGAAGGAGACTTGACAGGACTTTATTGGTTCATAAATTAACTTGGTAGATTTACAATCATTACTTGGAATGCCGGGAACTCTTTTTAGGAACTTATTTTCAAGAGAGGAAAAAAAAAAAAAAAACATGTTTAACTCAGAATATGAAATTGGCACTGCAGTTGGCCTAGAAGATGGGTTCGTTTGTTTTTCACCTACGGTCCTGATCTCATCTGCCACTGACACGGTTATTTTTGGCTGAAGGGAATATTTAAACAGATATTCACGATTACGTTTTCTTTCCAGGGTAAATGAATAAACAATAAACCATCATAAGCCATGTGATCACTGAGGTGTAGTCAGTCAAATTTGCTGGCTTCTCTAAGAGACTCTGATGAAGTGGAGAAGGTCAAATGAGCACCACCCAAGAGTCTAAAGTATCCAGAGCTTCCTGCTAACCAGCAAGTCCAACCCAAGAGTGAAGAAAGATAGGTTAATATCTGGGTGACCTTCTCCTCCCGACTCCCACCCAAAGCCAACTTTTGGAGATAAATGACTCCATCCTGAGCAGACCTCTGGGATCAGGGTTCATGGGAGAGGTATTCTTCTAAGTGCATAAGTGAAGGAGATTCTACATTGACCAGGGGTGGGGAGAAATTCCCACCCATGTCTATTGGATCAAAACTCCCTCTCTGTTTATCTTGTTTTTTCCATGCCCAGAAGAGAGCTACACAGAGGTCTCCAGCCCTCTCGGAAGAATGGATACAGAAGGGCAAATATTTAAATTCAGTGCCCCACACTCTGTGGAAAAACATAGGCTACTAATGAAGGAATTGTTCATTTGGCCAAAGCAAACCGGGCAAGCAAATTAAAAATAAAAAAAAAATTTTTTTTCAAATAAGATGGGACTAATTATAGAAGGCAGAGAGTAGGTAAAATGGGTCCTTGTTCAGAAGCATCCACATATTTTCCTGAGATGAAGAGCAAATATTTTGTTTAAATAGCAAACAATTTTCTATAAAAGTGCTACTGCTTGGAAATGCTCTTTATGATTTATTGCTGCCTTTTAACCTGAAAAAAAATATTAATAACTGAGGAGCCCTTGTTGGCATCTTTATTATGCTTAAACCCAAATAGCCATAATATTATAACTGGTGTGGTCACATTCAATATTTTTCCTTCATGAATGCAGCATGGGCTTATTAAGAGAGACCAGAAAATAAAACTGGAGGCGACCTTCCAGGCTTTAGTTTTGTGGAGATACCCCAGCAGTAAAAAGGCAGCTAACTTCCAGAAGACGGTGGGGTGAGGCCACGCAGAGACTCTCTCCACGTTTTCCCCTTTTCTACCAGATAGAGCACTCTCTCTGTGTGTGGGTTCATGTCATCATTCAGCTGTTTCTTCTGGCAAAGCCAGAATCCAGAACAGAATCTCAGTGAAAACGAAACCAATAAATTAGATCTCTTTGTGAGCAATTTGCCGTTAGTTCTATTGTCCTTGCCTATTAAGATTCTTTATTTACTTCACCAAGAGATTCCTGCTGACAAGTCCATCCATTTACCACTAGCCTAGATAACATGATAATAAACAAAATGTCAAAAAAATGTATTCATGGGACCTTCCCCATTCCCACCCCCTTCCCCTTCTCCTTTATCATCAAGCCGGTATATTAAAAAAAAAAAAAAAAAAAAAACATTGGAGCTAAAAAGTTTAAAACTGACACAGTGGCAAAGGCTTTTAGTTTAGCTAATTAATTATATTTTACGACGACGTTTAAGTATTATATATTTATAATTGTATATATGTGCATGCACACATAAATATCACATCCAAAGCTGGGCCGGTCAGAAGGCCAAGTATCTTTCAGCTCCTGCTGCTTCTGTTCCTGATCTGATCTGGCTAATAATCACGTCTCCAGAATGGGGAGGTGGAATGGAGGCATACTGGGGGAAAGGAAATTTTCCATTTTATGCTTATGGATGATTCCCAGAGAAATCTTTTGTTTCAAAGTATCTTTCTAGTCCTTTGGGTGAGAGGCAAACGCTGAGCAGTTCTATCTCGCACATAACTCCAATGGAGACACCTATAATACAAAACAGAGATCCCCCGAGGGCACCGTTATACATTTATTATAAAGCAAAGATTAAAACAATTTTATGGAAATTAAAGATAATATGGAACATTTGTCTCTCTCTCAGTCAAAGAGTAACATGAAGCAGTTCAACAAACAGCTCCAGGCAGTTCCACGCGAGGTGATCGAATGGCTGGGACTAAGGGGCACGCAGGGTGGCGGCGGCAGATTGCGAGGCATGGGTTTTTTACCGGGGCATCTTGCGGGTGCTTGGTAACTGCGCTGAGTGAAAAATGATACTCCTGCAAAATCAGAACAATGGGCCAGTCGAAGGGTACTTAGGTGGTTGGCTCTTCTGAAATCTATCTCAGCAGGACGGGATACAAACAGCCGGGTGGGAACCAGGAGGGGTGCTCCGGAGAGCTTTTTATGTTTTGTCTGTTTTGGAGTGTGTATGTGTGTGTGTGTGTGTGTGTGTGTGTGCGCGCGCGCGCGCGTGTCCGTGTGTGTGCGCGCGCGCGGTTTGTTCTGTTCCTACTTGATTCACATGCTCACTAGAAAAAGAATGTACAAAAGCTGAAAATTTGCAAAAACTCCAAGCTGGTAGCATTTCCATTTTATATATAATAGAATCCTGTTACCAAAAATGTGGTTGTCAGAGGAGAGTAAAACATCTGTGTTAAGCGAGAGATCCTCTACTTCATTTGCACACAGGGGTCTGATTTGACCTCCAGCACACCGAATTTATGGCAAAAGGAATGCTTTTAAATTGAGTTTGTTTTATTTTGATCCTCTGTCTGGATATTTCTTTCATACCTCCCAGGCAGTAGCTCTCATGGGTAAGCTTATACTTTTGTTAATAAAAAAAAAATGCAATTGGTGCTAATCTGGACTTCCATCATGGTCATTCAAGCTTTCCAATGTTAATAACCACTCCCAAAGAAAGGATCATCAAAAGAGTTCAGACTACGTGGTTTTGCGGTCAAGGCAGTGAGCCATATTCAGAAATGTCTGCTTCCCTCTCCTTGGTCCACTGCTGGATAACTATGTGACATTTATAAGTTAATTGTTTTCTTTCAGTCCTGATTCCTTCAGCTGTAAAAGGCTACTCTTTATTTACTTATTTAACATGGGTCTCGGGATGGCAATGATTTATGGAATCAACTAGTTAAGATATTGGGCTCTTGATCTGCCTGACCTGGGCAGGAATCTTTCCTCATTACTCACTAGTCGTGTGACTTAAGATAGTTATCAACTGTAACTTGTGTGTGTGTGTGTGTGTGTGCGCACGTGCACGCACGTGCACATGCACATGTGTATAATATATGTAATGTCTATGCATATACATTAGTTATTGTGAAGATTAACTGAGATAATGTATGTAAAATATGTTAAGACAGTGACTGGCACATGGCACTCAATAAACATCCAGATTTTATAAATAATAATAATAGCTAAGTGTACTTAAGCCTCCACACAAATAATTAACTAAAGAGGAAGCATTATCATACAATTATTATTCATAAATAATAACAGCAACATTTATATACAGGTTTTTATGAGCTCTACCCAGCAATGAATTTTAATGCCAGATCACAAGCACCATACTTCACTTTTCATTTTAAACTATACGACTTTTTCATATAGTGGCATAATGTAGTACAGACGCTTGAAACACCTCCAATTTTAATTCTCCTCCTCCCCCACTGCCTCCCGCTTTGTGCTCTCTAATGAAAAGTAAAGGTTAAGGGCAATCTGTTGGAGGCTAAGGCTTACTAGACAGAGCAGGCCAGCTGATGGCGCAGGGCTCAGAGAGTGATATGAACAGGAAAGGGGACACGGAGAAACTTATGAAACACACAGAAGGTGTCTGCACTTTCGTATTAAAAATACACTAGGGGAAAAAAAACTCAGCACCAAAAATAGCAGAAAAAATATTTTCAGGCACTTCTCATTTGCTTCCTTTCGTCCTTCCAATAGGAACTATTTCCCCCCAAATGGATGGATGTGTTAGTACAATAAATACAAAAGCCCTCTTGTTAGAATTCATTAAAAAAAATAAATGTAAAAGAGACCTCCTTTATAATCACAAAAAGACACGGAAGCCAGGGGTTCCTGGGTAATAACACACATCAAGGGGCATTAAAGGGACAAGGCCTTCATTTTTACTTAATAACATTCACCCTGGAGTGTCATTGCTTAATTATGGTTTCTCAAAAGTTTGGGCAATAAAGGAGTCAGAATTTATTTTCAAGCACATATTGATGTACAGCCAAACAATATTGTTTTTTCTTATCTATTAATGAGGTTAAGACCTATGCCTTTAAAGAGACCACAAATAAATTCTTGGGTGTATTTTGCCTTTTAAATATTTTGAATATATGAATTCATCAGGATTTGGGGATTAGGTAACTGCTGTCTACACAAAAAAATCTGCAAAATTTTTCATTACTTTTTTATTAGTTGGCAGCAAATACTCTAACTGAACTTTTATGAAGCTATAAACATAAAGGACCTTCTGATACTGGTATGATGATAATTCTAAATTTCCTCTTTGCAGCTGTGGTTGATCCCCTCTATTTGGTACAATCTATTTTTTTGTGACTTAACAGAAAAAAAGTTGGCTCACTACCGTATTGCCTTCAAGCACTTTCTTGGGAAGTTCTTGAATTAAATCCACATGGAAACCCAATTCTCCTCTCCACCTTTCCCTTAAGGTAGTTATAAAATGTCAGTAGAAAGCAAAGCTGTTTATTTTACTTAGGGTTGGATTCTGTTAGTAAATGAGTTTTTGGTGGGGCTTATGCGCAA
This sequence comes from Halichoerus grypus, assembly GCF_964656455.1. NCBI lineage: Eukaryota > Metazoa > Chordata > Mammalia > Carnivora > Phocidae > Halichoerus > Halichoerus grypus. The sequence goes on along the minus strand of NC_135716.1, from coordinate 115,685,971 downwards.
ACCACATCTTTCAATCAGATTCTTTACATTACTAAATGTGTATTAAATTGTGCCATAAATATTAATTTAAAATTCAAAAGTTCAGATTTCACCTAAATCCAAGGGAATAAGCAGAGAGACAAACTGTTTGACAAGTTCTAGATTCATATTCTAGCTCTACTAGCAAAACACTGCTTGACTTCGGGGTGTAGTAAACCAGAGGGACAACTGTGCTGTCTTCCCAGTGGGCAGATTCCCCAACAGGGGGAGATCTCTCTGTGAGCCGGCTCCACGACAGCTTAGAGATCTCTGCAAAGAGAGGGTGGCATCCGGTCAGGGCGGGCGGTTCTCCTCCTGGCACCCAGGGAGACGGTCTACACTAAGGCAGGCCCTGGCTGCCGAGCCATATCTAATGCTTCAAGGGTTGGGACGGTTTTCAAATATGACCGAACAAGGCAGTGACCTGGGAGGTGCCAGGATAAGAAGATGCTGGGAGGTCGATTCACCTGCGATAATGTTTTCTCTGGGCTGGACGTTAGCGCTCTCTCTTGTGAAACTGAGCTCTGTTTCCAGGGTCTGAGAGGCAAGAGGCCCTCACGGGACCCTTAGTGGTTCCGTCCAGCTCTCTCCAGCTAGAATCTTTGAAGAGTATCGCACAAAGTGCCACAGACTGCAAGGTGCTCCTAATAGTGCATGTGCAGGTAGAACATGAAGACAAAGACTTCGGTTACGTTTTCCTCTGCATGTGACTCGGCTTGGCTCTGGAGGTATTTTACCTTTTCTCTTACGAAATTCAAGGTAGTATAAAGAAAAGAACAGTAACATCAGCAGAAACTGAGGATGCATGGTAGAGACCACCTACTCCCCTTTCTTTTTTTCCTGTTTTCCTGCAGACCTGAGCCTGTTCTCCCTACGGGAAGCTGTAAGTGGCTACCCATTTGTTTCAGGGCTGTGAGGTGTCGATGTAAAAATTCTTTAATTAAAGAGATACAAGTTACTCTTTGCTCCCTGTATTTCTGTCCTGCTTAAATTTAAAAATTCTTGAGGCCACAATATGATGATATCCAATGGTCCTCCATCTTTGCTTTTGGGAAAACCCATTTAATTTTGTTACAGAGTCTCATGATCCTCCATGTATGTGCTTTAAAATCTGTATTATTAGTCACATCCACCTCTGCAGGTCTTTGAAAATACATCAAAAAATAATAAATGTATCTGTATGAAATATAATGCTATTTGAGATAATCCTTGGTTTTAGCTTCTCTGATATTAATTCTGCTGTTTCCCAGGAGCCTGGAGCCCACGTATTGGCAAGCACTGAACTCCCTGAATGGAGGTGGCTGTGGGACGGCATTTGCTGTGGTCTTCAGTGCAACGATGTTAACCGAATGGAGCTTTCAGTATTGTCCGGGATCTACCTGCTGGTATCATCCTGGTCCCTCAATACACAAAAACAGGGCCTGCCTGGATTAGAAGATCTCCCTCCAATGACAGCGAATGTGTAATGGATAAGCATGCCTCCTGACTACGTGGGTAACTCTATCGTCTCTGTGTCATTAGCTTGTAGGTTTGTGGTGTTCTCTACACTAATTATATGACCACTCAAAAAAAAAAAAAAAAAAGAGGACTGAGGTCAATATTCTGAGAAGAAAGGTAAAAAACAGGTTATGTGTAGTGGTAGAACTCTCCTCACTTTTCCTTCTATGCAACGCTTCAAGGCTTAGGTTTGAATGATACGTTTGACCCAAACAGTAAGAATCTATAAAATGTAGCGGAAGAGGAGTAGAAGGTAGTGGTCGAGAGAATAGGCTTTGGAGTCATATCTGGGCTTACTTAAATATTTCAGTACTTACCCAGCTATATGAGCTTGGGCAAGTAACTCTAACTCTCTCCAAGTCTAGGTTTTATCATCCCTAAAGGAGCAATAATATTTATACCTATAAGTTAGTGATTATTAAATAATAAAATTATGTAAAGGCTTAACACAATCGCTGGTGCCTAGTAGCACTCAAAAATTGTAGTAACAGTTGTAAGTACCTTGTGACAGGTTAGAAGAAAGAGGTTCCAGGGAATAATATTTAGAGTTTAATTTCTTTTGGCTATTTCTCCTCAAAATCAGTTGGCTCTGTCTTCACTGTGCAGGGTTCTCGGTGGCGGTCAGGTTGAAGTGCTCACATGTGCTGGTCCGTACATGGAGACAGGAGCGCGGCGGGGCTCTGACGACCTGCAGATGCGTCTGTAGCTGAGGGAGCAGAGAGGGTAGTGGAGGATGGTGGAGACACTGTGAGGAAAGGGAGAAACCAAAAAAACAAGAAAAGGAAAGAAAAAGGATATTGGCAAACAACGGAAGGACATTTAGAGAGCCGGTGAAATACTTCCAATCACTGTATGAAGGCATTAAGTTGAAAAGGCCCAGAAGCCTGAGAATGTGCTGCTGAGTTAACATCAGCAAAGTGTCTAGTATCTGAGCTGTCACTGGGAGCTGGGGCAGAGAAAGCATGCCTTCCTGTTTAGGCCTCCTATTTTTATGGAGCTTTGGTATCACCACTTAATAAAAAAGAAACCACTACTACTGGTAATAATAATGATAACTAATTTTAGCTGGGTTCTTGCCATGTGACAGGCTTGCAGACATGCATTAGCTCATTAAACCTTCATGACACAGGTAATATTTTATTATTGCCACTTATACATGAGAAGTCTGTGGCTTGTGGAGATTATATGATTGGTTCGTTGTAATGCAGGGAGTAAATGGCAATGCTTAGACAAACCCCAATCCTTCTCACTCTGCAACCTGAGTCCTTAATGGGGTTGCTATGTATGGCTGCGAAGGTTGTGCGCTGCACAATTCCTGGTGTTGGCTTTCATTCAGAATATGATGGGAATGGACAACTCTGGAACTGTGTAATACAGAGGCCTCAGTTCTTAATCTCTACCCTGTAACTCAAATTGAATGCCTCTAAACTCTCCCTTTAAATGAGCAAGTAAAGCTTTATGTCACCGCTAACTTAATGCCTTCAATTAGAAGAGGGTCCTTGGCCTTATCTTTTCTTCTGTACTTTTCACAAAAATGGTAATTCATGTCTCTAAATGTCTTTCAAATGTAGGCAATAGTTAAAAAAGTCAAGATCATAACCAACTATCCTGCTCAAGATAAATTCAGGTTAATCAAATATTCTTAAATAAATTCTAGACTCTGCTAGTCTAAACCAGAATCACTTCTAAAATTTGAACTTGTTCATTAACTTAAAGTGGAAGGGAGAGACCTATTTCAATGAATCCTTAACACTGAGGACCACCACCACGAAATTGATAGGGTGTGTGATCATTGTCCCAACTGCTGTGATCTGTGAAAACTAAGAGTATCCAAAGTTGGCTGTCCATCCTGGTAAATGAAATCTGGCTTCCGAGTAAAACAAGATCTGTCTTTTCTAAATCCTGAGGACAGGATGGTTGGTTGCCCATGGGAGCTCAGGTTCAGATTTCAAGACTGTGGCTGAAGTCTAGAAACATTAAAAAAATCAAAATTTTATTATGCAGCCAAAGCTAAAGGCAGGTGGAAGCTAGATGCTGCAACAGCGGCAGTCACTGCATGGAAAATCAGACCGGGGAGCAGAAGCACCAGTGATTTCCCTACAAGATGAGAAGAATCTAAAAGAGAACCAATTTCTTAGCTGGCCAGCTCCACTCTCATCATTGCCATTATTATGTTTAGGATTACTGCTGCTCGCTGATTCATCGACAATCACTGGCAGAAATGACTCAGGCTTTTTTGGACTTATTAAACACTGAGAGCAGTACGCTTTCTGCCAACACCTTGCCTGCATTTTTTTTTTCCCCTGTAATGGCTTCCTCTTCTATCTGCCTATCCTGCGTTTACTTTGTCCCTGTCCCTGTTATGGCTCACGTGTCCTTTCTTTACACATGTGTGTCACCAGCTTCTCAAACTCCACTGTATTCCTTTCCTCCCCAAATTGTAGAGACTATTATCTTCCCATTAGAGCAGAACACCAGGACACTGAGAACGGTTTAGCATTCCAAGATTCCATAAACAGCCCAAGTGATTGCTCAGTTTCACACGACCTCTACACATCATTTTAGCAAATGGAGATGCATTAAATTGTTCCAACAGGTGTATGATTATAAAAAGAATGTCAGATTTTTGTGGAAATTAATATTGGAGTATAGGTTCTATTATTACTGCTTAGCAGCAAATGGTTTAAGTAGTATAATAATATGGCAGGCTCAGGGAGCCAATTAATCCATTAGAGGAAAATTCCATTTATTTTAAAAAAAAGCATTTTTAGCTTTAAAGAGGAATTGCAGACAACAATTCTAAGTGGAATTCATCTTAGCAAGTCACACACTGTTTTGTGGATAATGTAAAATCCAGTTATGGGAGGCAAAAAAGGGTATCAAGGAGACATGATTGCTATTTTTAATAAAATGCACTTTTGAGGGGTAGACTGAAACTTTATATCACTGACACTAATTAGTTTGGCATCTTATTGGCAGTCACAATTGGACAAAAAGTGCAAGTACGTACATGCAACACGAGTTCTTGGCTTCATTTCTTCATCCCTACATACTTCAAGGTTTTATTTATGGCTAAATTGAACGCTGGATGTCAAATCTGGGCCCCTCAGAACAAAATCTTAATAATTAACTGGCAAAACTGAACATGATCACTTCTGACACACCTACACTGGTAATTATTGCTTTGAGGCCATTTACTAATGAAATTAATGTATTCATTGCCCTAACAAATTAGCATAACTCATACATAATGCCCCACATTTCAAGACCTCACTAGAAAAACAACACTTAATACTGCAGAATGAGGTGGCGAGGGCATTACATGGAGACAGTATTCACTGAATTACTACATGTGAAAAACCACAATAGCTAAGTGTTCATCGCAATGCAAAATGTAAACACAATGTGGGTATTAAAGCCATTAATAGTGTAGTCAAGAGTGTACAATTGATGATTATCTTTGTACTTCAAATAAGCAGATATCACAATAGCAGTAACCATGGAATCTAATTAACTGGCTACTTTTAGAGCTACGAAGTAGGAAAAGAATGCTCCGCAGACAGCCTCTTCTTCCCCACAGCATTGATAAAGAATACCGTTCAGCTGGGCCACTTCTCTGCGTTTTACACTAAATGAACTCAACCGCACACTAATTAAATCCTGCCCCCCTACCCCAGCAGCAAGAGGGTTAAAAAACAGAAGGTAAACATTTTCAGGATCTACGTGTTATTCTTAAAGGGGGAAATGTGAAAATGATCCTCGTGTAAGCTTAATGCTTTAGTGTAAGAGGTGATTTTTGTTCTTATTTTTTACATGCTTTTCACTTCGAATGACAGAGATAATTATGTAAGTCCCTTAGGGTAATAAGAAAACAAACCAAAAAAAAAAAAAAAAGGAAAAGAGACTCTAAACTATATTTCTTTGACAAGTGTAGTGAAAGGTGGTGGTGGCGTTTTCATGACCCCTGCCCTAGACCCACTTTGAGGGACTTGTACCCTGAAATAATCATATTCTCCACTGCGGGTGGTGTTTACAGGTGCACCATGCATCCGTGCACACATTGAGAGTCAGCAGTCATTCATTGGAAAGTTGAGGTTTGGGTTTGACTTCTGTTTGACGAAACAATGATGTTTATTACAAAGAGACTTGCATCGACAGCATTCTTCAATTCGCAAGAATTTGCCTTTCTTCAGTACATAGAAATACGCATTTCATCACAACGCGGGACATAATAACCGGGAGCACTCCTGGAACTGATTACAATGGAAGGCTTAAATCTTCGTGGATGGAAGGAAACTTGGGGATCTTATCATTCAACTTTCTCACTTTGTAAATAAGGAAAGAAACATTTTGAGCATTTAAGCAACTCGTTCAAAGTATCACAGTTACTAGGTTCTCAGCGGCAGGCTGGGTTTTCTAACTTCAGTTCCAGAGCTCCTTTCATCACACTGATGAGAAAGTGAATTCACGCATTCTAAGGAAAGGAATTGTAGGTGTCTCCTTGTGTCACTTAATGGGAAAAATAACTGATAAGCATATCTTAGAATCAGGGACTTTTGCAGTTTCATTTATATTTGTTTTTGCATTGCAGAGACCAAGCCTTAAGGTTGTTCACAGATTCTTATGAAAATGAAATCAAACAGAAATAGAACAAAGACTAAAGTAGTGAGAGTACTATATTTCTGTTACACCCACTACATGATTGTCATTTGGTCTGTGGACTGGTTTCTATTTCATTTGCACATAAGAGGTCTTGTGCTTTTATAATTTCCACAGCTCTCTTTGAGCATGGCTATGTTCTAACACAGTGTGTCTATCCCTACTGTTTTCACCCTTGATTCCTCCCTCCTTCCTTCCCTCTTTCTTTCCTTCCTCCCTCCCTCCCTCCCTCCCTTCCTTCCTTCCTTCCTTCCTTCTTTTGTTCCTCTGTCCATTGTCCATCCTCTACACCTCACTGAATATCCCATAAAACTGGCCAGAGCGCGTGACTGACGGTGATAAAAACTTCAACTCGTTACCCGGCACCAATGACTCCTTTACTTCCTTATTTGCAGCACACTTTGGAGAGATGGAGATTGTGAGGGGTTAGGAGACCAGCCGTAGCTATCTCTGTGTTCTCTCTGTTCCCTTCTGAGGCCAAAAGGAAAGATATTAATAAGGCGACATGACAAATACTAACAGGCACGTTTAGCTATGCATTTAGGTCCTTGAGTGGTAAAGGCAGCATTTACAGGAGACAAGTGAGGAAGGCCTTGAGACAGATAGGAAAACTTGAGCATAACAAATGTGCTTTTTTATGTATAGAATATGGACTTGAACCAAATGAAATGTTGGCTAAAGCTCAGTTCTAAGAATATTTTGATACTCTAAGAATATTTTCGGTTTAGTCAATGTACAAAACATATAGATTTGATACTAGTTGAAGCTTATAGCCAATACTACTATTAATTTAAAAACAACAGGAGTAATAGCTACCAGAGTTTTGAGTGATATATGCTAGGCAATATATGCTAAGAATTTTACTATCTCAAATAATCCTCAAGGAATACTATGAGGTAGGCTTTATTTTTAGAATTATACTCATTTTAACCCTCTGGAGTCAAAGTTTTATTATTATTATGATTACTATTATTACTAGAATAGGAATAATTAACAATTTTTATGTTTCTTATGTGGTAAGCCCTACTCTACAGGTCTACGTTTAATCTTATGTAATCTTCACAGCAATGCAAGAAACTAGGTATTTTGATCCTCGTTTTACAAAGGAGAAAATTAACGAACAGAGAGGTTAAGTAATGAAAGGACACGCATCTGGTAAGTAGTGAAGCCAAGTGAACCCTATAAACCTGACTCCACGGTTCACACTTCTAACCATAATTCACTACCCCCCCAAGTAACTTGTTAAGATAATACAGAGAAAAGCCAAGATTTGGAGGCAAATCTTCGAGGTACCATATCCCTCTCCTTTCTGTTTGTTTACACACAGGAAGTTTCTCCTCTACCCAGAGCTCTGTGCTCCTGACTTTCCCCAAGTTCATTTTGCGATCCCGAATGGATGCAGCCCCTTCTGAGAGAGGCCTTTTTGGCATACCTGATCTAAGTATGTTGCCCAGGTATTCCACATTACACTAACTTACCTTCTCGGTGGCATTTATCACTGTATATATTATGTCATCATATGTTTACTTGTTTGCTGATGGTTTATTGTCTGACTCCTCAATTCTTAGCTCCATGAAGGCAAGAACCGTGATGTATTTTCTTCACCAGGGTACAGGAGGATTTGCCTTAATGCTTTGCAGAGAGTAGGTGCTCAAAACTGCTTGTCGAGCGAAAGAATAAGTGAATATACTTAGCCTCTGTGTTATAACTATGACTCTCCCTGGTTTGCCAAATGGCTGCTTGTGGTATTTTATATAGTGGCATAGTATTAAAAAAAAAACCCAAAACAAAATCACTTTGCTTCAATGTTGAGCAGGTTTTACTTTAGCATCATGGTTTGGTTCAAGTTCCTGTTATGAAAAGTTATGAGAAGAAAGACACTAGGGACACAACTTTATACCCTACTTTTATAGGCACTCATGCTGATTTTCTGGCCCCTAAGTGGAGTTTTCTGTCTACGTAGGCCTTCAAAAGTTGCATTGTAATTGGAATTTTCATTTTGCTCTAAGCTCATGGCACAATACTGTTTGGACAACAGCTACAGAATTGACCGTCAGAAGGAGCAACTGTCACTTGGAAATTCACTAAAGAAGAATCTGGAAAGTTGATCACCTTTTCCTTCATTTCCATGACAATCAACTATTCTTTCATTAAAAAAAAATGTATCCCAGTTTTCTATTTAGAGTCTATGTGTCTACACCACATTGAGAGAACGTAACTTCAGCTTGTATGTGAGTCTGGGTAGGTGTGAAGATAAAATCAATCAAGAGTTTCTTTAATGCCGTTCTAATTTAGGGCAATACCAGTGGATGGAGACAGGGAGTGGCAGAGTAGGCACCTTGACCAAAAGTCATTTCTTCAATCACATCCTAACCATTTCTGGACTCCAGGCAGGGATATAGGAGAGAACAGGTTGTAAGTAGCCTAAGGGGATAGGTTAGCAAAGGTATTTATGTTGTTTAAAAAATGGTGAAACATGGACAATGCACCATCATTGTATAGTGGTTAAATATTGTATGGGAGTTAAAGTCTAGGGAGCTCTTTTATGTCAGGAATGGCCCTCCACACCCTCAGTCTTACTTATTAAGCACTTACTGCATGCCAACCACTGCTAGGTATTAGACGTACCTTAACTCCCTAAATCCTTGTGTCAGGTAATTCTTATGACCTGCATTTTATTGATGAGGAAATTGAAGCATGAAGAATTAAGTAACTTGTCCAGGGCCACCTAGCAATTAACTGCCAGATTCAGGATTCAAACTCCAGTCTGACCGCTACCCAGTTCTTTGCCTCCTATGATCCCCTATTCTTTTTGGAAGGAATTTTTCCAGAAGATCTCAGGCAGGGTGAGTTCTTAATTAAGAAAGTTCCCCATTTTGAAGGCGGGGTGGAGGTTGGCAGAGGAATAAGCCATCTCCCTTCCTCCGAACATGGCTGTCTGCAGCTCAGTTAGATTTGGACAGCGAGGTAGAGAGAGTGATTTGTGTGTGTGTTTAAAAAATGGTCTATAAAATCATGCTGAGAGGAGAAAACAGAATTGAAAGGGAAACATAATTTTATGTGTTTCAAAACATGGTACAGAAATGGAAAGGGGAAAAAAACCACTCCTAATGATCCAAAAGTTAAAAAGATGCGATAAGAGGAAATCCAGCAAAGTTCTGTAAAGCACAAGTCACGATTTGGCCATTTGAATCTACTGTGGTTCAAATAATGACCCTGAGATATAATGCCAAAGAGTAACAGTTAACGTGACACAATTACCCCATAAGGTGGATGGTGGGTCCTGTCCACTGGCCCCACACTTTAAAGGGCTGGGGTTGTCTGTCTGTCACAGCACACACACGTACAGACATGCCCACACATCCACTGAACTGTAATATTTGGTATTTTAGGACAATGTCATAACAACGTCAAAACATTGTTGGGGCCCAGACTGTTGTCTAGGATCTGAAATTTTAACACCAAGGCTCTGGGAGTGATGATCTCTGAGAATTCCCCAGTGGCCTTTATTTTTTATGGCCTTAAAATCCTGTACTTGCATGTCTGCGTAGTGAGGGAGGCTAAGGACGAGAAGAGTCTTGCTTAAGGAACAGCTTGAGCTTATCACCACCGCACCGAATGTCTGGGCATGGCGGACTTCACGGAAATGTCAGAAGCCTCCCCTGAGGGTGGGGATGCAGCTGCAGTGCCCTGCACCGCGTGGCTGGGATTGCCCCCCTTTAGTGGTGTTCACAGACCTCTCAGTCCTAGATTTCGTACTGCAGCAGTGCTACAAGTCCGGTTTTCTCAGGAACTCTGTGGGCTCGTCAGGCCAGAGCCTCAAGGAATGCCACATTGCGGGGGTCAAGTGCTAAGAACCCAGGGACTGAAAAAGACCCAGATTGGTGAAACTTATGAGAAACATTACTAAGAGGCAATCAATCTTCCTCTGGCAACATGCTGGCCAGAGTACAGGGCTGCTGAGTGGACTCACTGGGGGGTTAGCGCTGGGAGAGCCAGTGTGGGCAGCCGGCCTCCCCTTGCAACTGAAGGGTGAGCTGTGTCTGGAGAGAGAACTTTGGGTGACCTCAAGGAGCGACGCATGCGGCCTAGCCTAGGACACCCGTGAGAATGTTCTCTGTTATGTTTATAAACTTTACAAAGTTATGCTCACAGTTATATAACCCCTATGTGGTGCCATAGTTAATGAAGTGCTGGAAGCTAGAAAAATAGCAATGCTGTTGTTTTGCCTGTGCTAGTCTTTCCTATATAAGGGTTAAACTCAGTGCTAATTTGCTGATGTGACACAGGATGCGATCTCTCTAGCACCAGCCACAGGTCAAGTCAATCTTCTATTTCAGGAAACTCGTAGCAATCGAATTAATATACAACCATATTAAAGTCATTTCAAAGAAGGAATGCTAATGAGTGACTGAAATTTGCGGCTTAATCCAAAAGCAGAGCAAGATCACCCCATAAAAATAGCTATAATAATAATTTGTTGACTCAATAGTTTATCCTTGCTTTTATTTTTCGTGCATCAGTCTGTAATACCAAACGCCCCTTTTGAAAAATGCCACCATTCCATCGCCTCCTCCCACAGCTGCTGCATGCTTGCCTATTTAGAAAGAGCTCATCGGCTTTTTCCGATAGCTTTCTAATTCTTATCTTTGTAATAATAATAAAAATAAACAAAACTTGGATGGTTTTCGTCCTTACATCCATCTCTCACCACACCTCTGGGCATACACATAGCGCCTAAGTGTTGCTTTGCACATAGGAAGCGCTCAACACATGTTGGTTGAATAAATGCAATGAATCGGCACAACCATTTGCTGATAAAGCTCACTTTCACCTGAAGTAGAACCTGGAGGTTCAAGTCAATATTTAATTAAAGAACTAATAGTTGTGTTAAAGCTAATGAATTGCTGTATCTACAAATGTCATAACGTTTCTCTCTTAAGAGATCACAAAGGGACTCTGATGGCCAAAGAAGTGCTTGGATCGGTAAACTATTTGGAGAACTATAAAAATCTTAGTGTCAGTTGGATGAATAAAACATTATATAAAGTAATAGATGGCTGGAGCCATATCCTTCCACTAAAAATATTCCATTTCATAAGCGCATTTGGAGGGAAACAATATGATTGTGATATTCAAATACATTCAAGACGACAATATGTTCTTTTCCTTAGTTTTCTCAGAGGACGAAGTATTCACCAAAATCACTTGTTGGTGTACTTAAAATGCTGAAGTGATAATATTTAAAATATTTATATTATTTATTAACATTTTTTCAGAGGTAGTATTTTAAGAGTTTGAACCTTACGATCGTTTTTCTACCTCGATCCTATTGCTCTAGGCAGATTCCTCAAAACAGAAAGAGGGAAATAAACCTTTTTTTTTTTTTTATATAGAAGACATATAAGACCGGTTACAAGATGAATAAAACTCATAAAGAAAATAAAACAACCAAATATCAAATTGAACAAGATAAGAATTATGATGTTATTTCACCTTTTATCATCTTAGATATGAAAATTTAAAAATCCTCCATTTTCCTTTGAAAGAAAAATAAGCATATAAAATGTCAACAAGGCTTCTCTTAAATTTTTAACAGACTCATAAAAAAGTAAACTGCAAAAAAACTTGAGAAACATTTTGCATATGATTTCCATAAAGTTGTTTCACTTCCGGAAAACTCAGAATAGTACTGCACATGTTCGGTACAGCACAGCGTGGGGAAGCGTGCCAGTGAAGAGACTTGCAGATTTCAGAGTTCTTCTATCAAAAATAATGTGTTTTATATCTTTATAATTGAGTATATCCTTAGATTTTCAAATCACAAGTCTTGTGGAACCCACCACCACATCTTGAAAGAGAATGTGGCATGTTTCATAACATTTCATGTCCAATTTCCTCTAAAGGTATATCTGTGTTAACTTCTCTGGTGTTTGGGACTGTGGCTGACCCATTAGTTTTGTGTATGAGGGGAAGGAGTGCTCACATCAGGGTAAATAACATTGTTTTCTCCTGGTCTGAAGCAGTCAATTAATCAAGAGGGAAGAGATCGCTTTAAATCAAATGTGAGAGCCTGGGGGGCATATCATGTTCTTCTCGAAACGTGTAGTAACCTGTTGTCCTATTTAACCTATTCCTCAAAACCTCTTCATGAAAATCTATTTCCACTTTACTGAGAACAGTGGATAAACAAAGGCAAGTTACAAGCTTAAAAGCAAAACCAGAAAAAAAAAAAAAACCTTTTCACCTCAGGAAACACTAGACCTTTCCTCTTGTTACGCCCCCCAAATATCCTCACTACTCAGATTTAAATACATATTTCTTACAAATATTTTGGCTGCATTGTGCCATGTATATGTAAATGACTGAAATGATGACCATGTATTTTGATCTCATGTAATTCTCCATGATTTTAATAAATGTTAAACATGATTAATCTACCTATGAGGAAATTCTTACATTTAGGAATAATTACCATAGTTCTTTCATCTGTGAGCAACTACTTTACTTTTGAAAGTCCAACACAACGTTATTTCCTTATACAGAAAACCAGAATTTTGCTTTGGAAGGATGGCTCTCTCTTCTTCCGTGCCCTGCCACCCATCCAGGCCCTGTTTATGGCCTGTTGCTGGCTGTAAGCTACATCTCATAGATGGATTGCTAGCTCTTGGATGCCACAAGTGGGTGAGGATGAATCTATTCAGAGTTCTGAGGGGAGCTGGTGAGAGCAATTAAACTACTTAATGCGCAGCTATGGGAAACACCCAATTAGAAAAGTCCAAGAAGATAGTACAGCCAAGAAACAGCATATTTTGGTGGAAATTATGGCAATAGAAAAGAAATGGAGGTCAAGAATAGAAAACCTTGAAGTATATTCTTCAAGCATGGGACAGAAGTGGCTGTGTATGCCTTGACTGGCTATCTGCCTAATGATGACCTCGAGTATTAATGCTGGATGAACAATGCTCACAGATTTAGCACATTAGCTATCCTGGACCAACAGCCAATTACTCACTCAGAGTACAATGCCTTTCATATGTGAATGCATGGGTTATAAATCGTTTGTTTTCCATTAGCAGAGCTCATCTTTGAACAAATCATGGCAAGACAAACAGCTGTGTTTCTTACCACAGGGGTACAGCTTTCGATCTAGGCCTTTCTTCCTGAAGAGAATTCTATTAGAAAAAAAATGTGTTTTTAGTGAGAAGACCACTTTAAAGATTATATGTACCAGAAAGATACATATAAAACATATTAGCATCTATCCTACTCCCCCCCCACCATATTAGCAGAAAATAACAGAGCCGAAAGGATAGTGAAAAGCACACTGTAATATTTAAAATCTGGTTCATATTTGATAATTGGCATCTTCTTTGTATTCATATGTGTCATTTTAGGAAAGAATCTCCAAGAGTCTTCTAGCTAACAAGACATGAAAAGGTAATCCCTTAAAAGTGCCTTAAACATTGAGTTCACACCGGCATTCTGACTTGGGATGCTCTTTGAACCTTCAGAAATATTCAGAACTCACGGTGTTAGACCATCATCCTGAAGAGAACCCACATATCATGTAGCATGGCTAGGCATGATATAAAACAGGCAAATTAGTGTGTTCTAGGAGCATGACCTCCAAAAATAAAGCCAAGGCATGTATGGAGGAGCGATGTACAGAAATGGAAACCTCTTCTAACTCCATAACCATATAAAGAGTTGGGCCTTAAGGCAAGTAAGAAAAAGGAGACCCTCACCTGAGACGAAGACGTGTATAGGGCACTTACAAAGTATGCCACCTATGGGAAGCTTCAGTGAGGGCAGGTCAGCTACAAACATTCGGTATAACAGGAGAGCATGATGTTTCTTCTTGGAGAAATGCGTTTTCCTTATATTTGAATGGAGAAGTTTGAATCATCCCATAATTTTTAAAAAGTGCATAAAAAACCTACCGTTTTTTTCAGAAATTAAATAAGGTAGAGAGATAAACTTTAATACTGCAAAACAATATATATCTTGTAAAACAAGATATCTAATTGTACATGTCTTCAAGTTACAATTGCTTTTACAATTTACTTTTCTCCAACTACAAAAAAATGTAGTTTTTGAACACTATTTTTGAATGAATATCACTACCTATTATTTGATTACAGCTTTTAAGTCGGCTAATAAGGGCGCCTGGGTGGCTCAGTTGGTTAAGCAACTGCCTTCGGCTCAGGTCATGATCCTGGAGTCCCTGGATCGAGTCCCGCATCGGGGTCCCTGCTCGGCGGGGAGTCTGCTTCTCCCTCTGACCCTCCCGACCCTCCCCCCTCTCATGTGCTCTCTCTCTCAGTCTCTCTCTCTCAAATAAATAAATAAAATCTTAAAAAAAATAAATCGGCTAATAAGAATTTTGAACAAAATCATAACTATATTTTATGTTTTGACATCTGTAAATACATCCATCCATCCATAAACAAACAACAAGCAAGTTACTCCGGAATGTTGTCATTATCTTAGGGCTTTCTGTGAGACCCCAAAAGAAAAGATCTCTCCCTCCAGAAATTCTATAATATTAATTGTCTGAGTTCTTACCACTTTGAGCCCACAGTTTTCCATCAGTGTTATTTGTGTGTATGACTGGTTGCCACAGAAAACCATAAGCTCTCAGATGGCCTCTTTCTGAAGGCTTCTACAGTTTTTTGACCTAAACCACAGAACAGCGATTAATAACGTGTGATGAGTGAATAAATAAATGTGGATAAATTTTTCTTCTTCTAAGGGATACCAGATTAGTCTCATAATTTCCTTTAGTGGAATTAGTTTCAGGATATTAAATTGAGGTTTTTAAAATTAATAGTAGCCCAAAATACTGTAGCTAAAATGGAGAGGACTGGTATGACTAAAATCATCCCTCCAAATACGAGGCACTTCCAAGCTATGTCAAGTCTCACTGCTAATTTATTTTTTAGTTAAATTTTTATAACAACAACAACAAAAATGGAACCTAAATGTCCCCAAACGAAAGAATCGTTAAGTAGATTAAGATGTGCTTGTATAATTAAATACCTCACACCAATCAAAAATGCTCTTTTGAGGAATTTTTAATGACTTGGGGAGAAGTTTATATCATGCTTTGTGGAGGGGAAAAAAAGCAGGATATAAAATTGAATGTTGGGACACCTGGGTGGCTCAGCTGATTGGGTGCTGACTCTTGATTTCCGCTCAGGTCATGATCCTGGGGTCGTGAGATCAGGCTCCGCTTCGGGCTCCACACTCAGTGCAGAGTTGGCTTGAAGATACCTTCCCCCTCTTCCCCTGCCCACCCCCTGCACTTTCTCTCTCTCGAATAAGTAAATAAATCTTTAAAAAAACAAAATAAAATTTAATGTATGGCATAATTTTGTGATAAAGAAAAAGGGGAAGAAATAGAAGGAGAGGAGGGAAAATGTATAATTGAAATTTCTTTGTAGGACCTTTTGGGTGAATTTTATTCTTCTCCATTTCTGTAGTTTCTGAAATTTCTATAATAGGCATATGATAGTTTTATAATTGAAAGGTTATGAAATTGTATGGAAGAGGGTGAATTTGAATGGCAAAGAAAAAAAAGCAAAACAAACAAAAATGGCCCTAAAAAAAAAAATCTGTTTTTATTAGGGGAACTCCAAAGGAGCTAAGACAGCAAATGTCAGGAACATACAGTACAGACATTACAAACAATTTAAGATATTAAAACTTTTTAGTTTTTTCTCTCAAAATTACTGCCAAACATGTTCTAGTCTAAGGGACACATTTCAGTATTCACATGAAAACATCCTGAAATTAGAATGTTCTAAATTTCTTTTTTTTTTGTCATCCAAAAGCTGTTAATAAACCTTACCGTACCCTCTTATAAGAGATGTTTTATAAATCTGGATTGCCATATATAATTCTCAGTTCTTTTTTGCCCACCTGTCTGACTGTCTTCCTTCCTTCCTTCCTTCTTCCCTTCCTTCCTGCCTTCCTTCCTTCCTTCCTTCCTTCCTTCCTTCCTTCCTACCTTCCTTCTTCCTTTCCTTCTATGTAACATGATGGAAGATGTACTATGCACTGTGCTTAGGCCAAGTGATACAGTATAACTATGACATGGTCCCTTTCCTCAAGTTGCTAACAGTCAAGTGAGGAGCAGACACTCTTAGGAAGAGGCTATTTCAATAAAGTGTGAGGAACATTGTGATGGGGTAGGTGGACACAGGGTGCTGTGGGGGCACGGAGGAGGGCACCACCCCAGAGTGGGTTTCCCAGAGTGACATTTGAGCAGAGACCTGGAATACCCAGGTGAGAGGCAGTGAGGTGGAGAGTGTCCCCAGTGACAGAGGATAAACACACAAACACATAGAGAGGGTAAGAGAGTCTGAGAGAGAAATAGAAATAGAGATGGACAGTGACAGAGACCCAGTGAAGAGACACAGAGAGCAAGGGCTGAGTGAACTGGTAGTAGTTCAGCCTGGCTGGGGTGTTGATTTTAAGCTAAAGAAAGTCAAGAACTGGGGCCTACAAGGGAAGCGAGGATCAGATCACACTAGTGGCCTTAGGCCTTTTGTGCCACATTAAGGATTTGAGCTGACTCCTAAAGGATTGAAGTACAGAGTGAGAGTTTTATGCATGATGTGGTTTAGTCTCAGAGAGATTCTCTCATTATTACATCTCTAATTGTACTTATGTCTCTAATTGTCACGCATCCCCTTTGACTTATCACTTTTTTGTCCCTGTTATTCCAACCTGGGGGGGGAGTGGAATCCCAACTCAGTTTGCCAGGTCACTCCAATCATCAGTCTTCCAGGTAGAATTAGTCACTTCTTCCTTTGTGTCTCTCATCACTTCGCCTGCGCATGGAACATGGCACAGCTTAATTTGCCTGTGTCCTGGCAGTCCATCCGCCCCGGTGGCAGCACTGTGCTCTACAGGAGAAATGACATGGGCTTAGTTTGGGCTTGGGCGGAATAACTTGAAACCCTGCTCCACTGTCTACTTCCTATGTGGCCTTGAACAAATTTATATCACTCATAAAATCTCAGTTTCCTCATCGGAATCAATACCGATATCATATGGGATTTGCAAGGATTAGATGAAAAAGCTCTATGAAATGCTTGACTTGTGCTAGGTGCTCAGAGTGTCCTCTTCCTCCTGTGATTGATTTGTTTCCATAGTGTTTCCACAATGTCTGGTAAAATGTTTGCACATAATACGTACTAAAGGCATGGTTGCTAAATGAATGAAGATCATGTTTAATGGACTAAAATCTCCCAAGTCAGATCTGTGTCCTTCATTACGTTTTGGACAAATATTTGTCTGATTTTATTTAAATTCTTTTTAATAGTGGATCCTACGATGCATCCCCCGAATCTATGTTCAGGATCGAAGGCCTTCTTCCCCCGATGCTGGGAGTGCTGCCAGCCCTGCCAGCAGACAGCCCTCAGCAGCAGCCCTCCTCTGAAACTGCTTTGATGTGGGGATCCACCTCGCCCCAGGTGGTGCCCACTCCTAGGGTCGGTCTGCATCCAAGGCCTAGTCCACCCAGAAGTAAAAGGATGGTTTCCTCACCCAACTCTGACCGTCCACCTAGTGCAGAGCTCCCAGGGGCTTGGCTGAGGCCTTGTTTGAGATTGCATGACAGCCCAACCTCTCCCTTTACCCCAGTTCTACTTCCTTCCTTTCCCTCCCTTCCAAGTGCTGACCCCATATCAACCTTGGACATATCCTCATCCCAGAGTGTGCTCGCTCTCAGTGCAAACAGATCAGTGACACTTCTGAAGTCAAAATCAACCTTTTTCCTTTTGAAAATGCCTCTCAAAAGCCTTAGAATGCCATGTGTTATTTTTCAGTGATTGGCTATGTTTACTAAGCCCCCTGTAACTGCAGGGCTGTGTCTATGAATGTTTCATGGTACACTCCTGTGAAACCGCATTTTTTCAGTGAACCCCTCTACTCCCCAGTTCCCCAGGGACAAATAAAACTTTCCTAGCCAGAGTTGGAGGTAAGCAAACTCCAAGGGAACAGTTTCCTCCCATATTTTAAAATAGTATAATTTATAACATGAAATTAAAAACAACATAAATTAGTAATTCAATCCCAGCATTCCAATTTAATGAACTAGAGGTTTCATTGCATTATTGTTTTGTTCCACTGGACCAATCTTTTGGTGTATGAATAGAAAGTTTTTCTTTATTAATAAATAAGTACATAAAAAAATTAAAGGTGCCCTTTGTGCAATTATGTTGATGTCTCATAGGAGTGCAAATTCAATAATTTAAAATATTATTTTCTTAGCATATTCACAACCACGGTAGATAAGAAAGTGAAATTTGTGTCTTTTTAGTTTAAACTCTTTTTAAGTGCAGTGCGGCAAAGCGATTGCTCCCTAGTGGCACGTGAGAAGCACTTACCGGGAAAATTGTTATTGGATTACAGTTCTGGCAGCATAAAATGTGAAAAAAAAAAAAAAAAAAAAGGACATCTCTGACATCCAAAAAGTGACCAAGGATCAGAGATGTGTAACACCTACAGAAGATTCAAGGTCAATGCAGGACTTCTTGTCTACCTAAAACAAAAGTGATACCTGGGATTTCAGTTGTAGCTCATTCATTACTATTTCACAATACTTCATCGACTGTAATTTGGATACACAGTAGATGCAAAAATCCTATTACCAATATTTTAAAATTCTGCAGACCTGGTAAAGGCATTTCCCTAAATGCTCATCCTTATCTAGACATCATGATCTTGTTAAGAGATCTTATTTGCCCCTGAAGAATGTAGGTCTATACATGGAATGTCACTGCCATATGCAAGAGTGATATTTCCTAGATTATTTTCTTAACCTTCTTTTGCCTGAACAGCCACCCTTCCTATAGTCTATGGATTTCCTATTTGCTCTCACCAGCTCTTGTTCCTACTTTGGTTTTTCTCCATTCAGACCACTTCAGTTTGTTGTATGCACCTTCAGACTACTTTCACACCGACATAAGCTCTGTGAAGGCAAGAATCCTACGTGTTTTATCTCCAACTGCACCCTTGTGTGTCCTGACCTACAGCAAGTGCACAATGCCTATCTGCTGACTGGATGAACACATGGGTGAATATCTGGCTTCTACCTTCATTTTTCAGGTTGACTTGTGTTTCTCACTTCTCATACTGTATATATGCATGCTAATAAACTTACAACAGATTATTTTTAATCTCAAAATCTATGGAACCCCCCCCACTCACACACACATCTATTACCCCTTGGGTAGTTCTGTCATGAATTAGAACTAAAATTTTATGATTTGATGAACTTTGTCTCTTTTCAATATTCAAAAATAATAAAAATGCTTAAGAAAAGGATGAAAAAGAACTTCCATATTAGAATATGTGCAGCTAGATATCTTAAACAATTATCCAGCTATAAAAAATTCTATATAAACAAATGCTAAGTTTTTTAAAATGTTTAACTGAGTAAGCAAGAGGGTAGAGGAAATCCTCAGGGACCAAACATAAGTGAATCCAGAGCAGTAAGGGCTTTGAAACCCAAAATAAAAACAAGCAAAACCAAAATAACTTGAGAGGCAACTGTTATTCTTTGGGGATCTGAAATTCAGCCTTGATGAATCTGAGACAGGAGACAAATCCATAGAGACCATCTAACTTGGGCATTCTGACAGGCCAACATCACATAAAGCCAAGATCACAAAGGTCTTCACCCATAGGGAATTGGATGAAGGAGCAGAAAACTTGTCTTACAGGGGAAGCAACAGAGAAACTTATGTCTAGGTAGAGGGAAAATTTTCTCCTGTTAATTCATAAGCCAGCCTTCACTTAAGGTTGTAGCCCATATATTTATACTACCTATCTTACCAAAAAAGAAAATTCAGATAAAAAAATTATGTCAAAAGATATTCTGATTTGGAAGTTCAAATTGGTAGTAAATATCCTCCATAGAGGTGAACCCCTTGAAATTAAGTCTCAAGGCATTTCCCTGGATAAAATTCTATCAAACATAAACCTGGACAAAACAGTACAAAATAAAATAGAGAAATTAATCTGAATCTGGTAGCCACAATACATTGAAATGAATGAAACATTCCAGTTAGAAGACAAATGTTGGGAATACAAGACAAATATTGGATGAAGGAATTTTTAAAAAATCCACATATTTTCTATTTACAAGAAAAATATCTAAAATATAAGACTAAAAAATACTTAAAATACAAGGCTAAAAGAGAAAAAAATACAAAAAAGGATTAGTATATTGCAGTAATAAGGTAATTCAAATAATTCAAAATAGACTTCAATACCAAGAGCATTACTAGATATTAAAAGGATTACTACTTGAAAAGATCTAATATACCTGGAAGATATCATGTTCTAAATGTGTTTATTACTATTAACACAGCCAAAGAGTATATAAATCAAAAATAGAAAGAACTACATAAAGAAAATAATAAATATGCTTTCATTGGGGGATATTTTAATACAGGTATTTCAACAATTGCTAGACTGAGCAGACAAAAATGAATAAGAATATAAATTTGAAAACCACATATAGCAAACTAAAATACTTGTATAAAACAACATCTAACAATTGAATTTGAAAATTGACCACCCACTAGACCATAAAGCAAGACTCAACAAAATTAAAAATATTTCTAAATAAATAATGAGTCAAGGAATAAACAGTAATAGAAATTAGAAAATAGTACAGAATACTATATGTAACAGGTATCAAAACTTGAAAAATGCAGCTAATGTGGTCATTAGAGGAAAAATTATAGCCTTAAAAATGCTAACAATTAGAAAAACAGAAAGTTTCAAAATTAATAAGCTATATATCTAAGTTTTAGAGTTAGAAAAAAGTACAGAACAAGCCCTAAGAAAATGAAATAAAGGAAAAGAAGAAATAGATAAAGGCAGAAAATAATGAAATAGAAAACAAATGTAGACAAATTCAACAAAATCTAAGATTTTTTGTTCAGAGAGATTAATAAAATTCATAAAACTAAGACAAGATTGACCAGACAACTGTAAAACATTTTAATATTTGAAAGTTAAGGGGTCATTACAACAAAACCTAGAGAGATTTAAAAGAATAAAAGGTTAATGTGAACGACTTTCTGCCAATAAATTTGATAACATTTATGAAAGGGATATGTTCCTAGGAAAATACAACCAAATTTGAGTCAAGGAAAAGAAAAACAAAAGGGAAAACATATATAGTCCTTTAACTATTCAAGAAATTAAAACAGATTTAAAAATTTCCTACCAAGAAAATGTAAAGCCCAAGTAGTTTTACAAAGTAGTTATACTGAACATTGAAAGAATATGTTATTTCTGTACATAAAATCTGACAGAGAATAGCAGAGGAAAGAACATACCCTGATTCGTTTTATGAGATTTTTAGTGTAAACTGAAAACCAACACCATACAAGAACTGTGTCAGAGGCAAACCACTATCCTCTCTCATCTGTCACATGAGCATAGATGGAAAAATTTCCAAACAAAACTAACAAACAGAATCCCACCATGTATAACAAAGAAAATATATCAAATCTATTGTAGATTTATTACAGAAATACAAGTGTGACTCAACATTAGAAGTTCCATCAGTGCATACTTTATCATATCTCACAGATTAAAGGGAAAAAAACCAAAAATCTTCTGAAGATGCAGAAGCATTTGATGATAGTAAAATTTTATTCATGAAAAAAGTTCTTAGTATAAAAATGAAAGGGCAGGGCACATGGGTGGCTCAGTTGGTTGGGCGTCTGCCTTTGGCTCAGGTCATGATCTCAGGGTCCTGGGATCGAGCCCTGCATCAGGCTCCCTGCTCAGCGAGAGGCTGATTCTCCCTCTCCCCCCACTCATGCTCTCTTCTCGCTATCTCTGTGTCACTCTCAAATAAATAAATAAAACCTTTAAAAAAAAGTTAAAAATTAAAAAAATGAAAGGGCTTTTCTTAAACTCATTAAGGGCATCTGCAAAAAAAATCTTATTACAATCATGGTACTTAATGGTAAAACTTGAAAATATTTTCTTTAAAATCAGTTACCTGACAAGATGCGAGCCATCAACACTTCTATTCATCATTATATTTGAGGCCCTTAGCAGTACAATAAGAAAAAAAAAAAATGACATAAGAATTAGAAAGAAGAAAGAAAAGTATAATATGCTGAGAACATAACTGTCTACAAAGATATACAAAGAATATTCCTAGGAAATTACTGACAAATTATTAGGATTAATAAGAAGGTTTACTAAACTGTCACATAAAAAAAGAGTTAATTACATTTGTCTATACAAGTAGTAATTAAAAAGATAAAAAATTAAAAGGATATTATTTATAATAACAGTACAAAATGTAAGGGATCCAGGAATAAATCTAACAGAAGTCAGACAAAAATTTTATGGAACAAAATTTGGTATTTATTCAAAGAATATTAATGAAGACCAAGAAAAATTTAGAGGTAGACTATATTCAAGGATAGTAAGTCTCAATTTTATCAAAATGTCAATCCTCCCCAATTTCATCTATAGGTTCAGTGTAATGCCAACTAAATTTCCAAGGTTTTTTTTTTCCCCAAGTATAATCGTGAATATGGTAATTCTGAAATTTATATGGAAAATAAGAGAACAACAACAGCCCAAGATATTCCTAAAGAAGTTGGAGTGGTCAGCACTATCATATATCAAGAGTAATTAGAACTATAGTAATAAAGATACTATGGTATTGGTCAGAAATATATGAATTGACTAGTGGATTCAATAGGGAGCCAAGATATAGACCCAACTATATATGAAATTTGATGTATAAAAAACTGATGATTAAGTCCATTGGGAAAGCATGGGCAATTCAGTAAATTAGTATGGGACTAATGGTTAGAGATAAGCAACAATCCAACCTCACAACATACACAATTCTTGGTGGCCTAACAGTTTAAATGTGGAAAACAAAAAGCTTTTGGAAAGATGTTTAGGAGAACATTTTTATGATTTGGGGATAGGAAAGGCTTCTTTAAACTAGATCCTCAAAAGGGCAGATTATAAAATTAAATGTTGATAAAATTCCTTCCATTAAAATTTATAACCTTTAATCAAAAGTTAGCATAAAGAGAATAAAAAGGCAAGCCACAAAATGGGAGAAGGTATGTGCAATATTTAGAGGTCTAAAGAATGATATCCAGAATGTAAAAAAGAACAAGTCAATAAAAGGATAAATAACTCAATATTAAAATATTCAAAAGATTAGACTAGCGTTATAATAAGAAGAAACATGCATAGCCCTAAGATGTTCAATTCACTAGTCAACACATAAATGAAAATTAAAGCCATTATATGATACCATTTGCTATCAAACAGATTTTAAATGATATAAAAGCCTGACAATATTAAATGTCTTCAAGGGCATAAACAATAACTTGTATATGCTGCTGGTAGGAGTATAAACTGATACAACCACTTTTAAAAACAATTTGAGATTATTTTGGAAAGCAATTCAACTCCTGGGCAGTGGTTCTCAACGTGTGATCTAAGAAATTTTTCAGCATTTTTGCAAGGTCCCCTCATTTTCAACTGCATATTTGTGTGAGAACAGATGTTTTTCAAATACTTCAACCAAAACTACAAACCCCACAGACTGAAAGAAGAGCAGAGATGCGAATTTGGTTTGCTTTAAAAGAGACATTAAACAATTTCCAAAAATTAAAAATAATGTCACTTTTTTCATTAACTTATTTTCATTTTTTAAAAATAGCTATTTTTATAGAAATGTTATTGGCATGAACTTAGCAAAGGGGTTATTCTTATTTTTATTTGATTATTATTTTTTTTAAAAGATTTTATTTATTTATATGAGAGAGAGAGAGAGAGAGAGAGCACGCATAAGCAGGGGAGGGGCAAAGGGAGAGGGAGAAGCAGGCTCTCCGCTGAGCAGGGAGCCCGATGCGGGGCTCGATCCCAGGACCCTGGGATCATGACCTGAGCCGAAGGCAGACGCTTAACGACTGAGCCACCTAGGCATCCCTTATTTGATTATTTTTTATTGAAGTATGATTGAGATACATTATATTAGTTTCAGGCATACAGCATAATGATTTGATATTCGTATACTGCAAAATGATCAACACATTACATTTATTTACCATCTGTCACCATACAAAGTTACATTTTTTTTTCTTGTAATGAGAGCTTTTAAGATTTACTTTATTAGCAACTTTTAAATTTGCAATACAATGTCATTGGCCATAGTTCTCATGCTCTATGTCATATCCACGGGACTTATTTTTTACTGGAAGTTTGTACCTATTAATCTTTTTCACTAATTTTGCCAAGCCCCTAACCTCCTCTCCTCCAGCAACCACCAATCTGTTCCCTGTATCTATGAGTTTTGTTTTGTTTATTCATTTTTTAGATTCCAGATATAAGTGAAATCATTCAGTAGTTATCTTTCTCTGTCTGACTTATTTCACTTAGCAAAATACCCTCAGGACCCATCCATGGATGGATGGCAAGATTTCATTCTTTTTTTATAACTAAGTAATATTCCTTTATATATGTATACCACATCTTCTTTATCCATCCATCCATTAATGGCCATTTAGAATGTTTCCATATCTTGGCTATGTAAATAATGATGCAGTGAACTTTGCAAAGATGCACATATCTTTTCCAATTAGTGTTTTCATTTTCTTTGACTAAATATCCAGTAGCGGAATTACTAGGTCATACGATATTTCTATTTTTAACTTTTTAAGGATCCTCCATACTGTTTTCTACAGTGGCTGCGCCAATTTATATTCCCACCAACAGTGTATGAACATTCCCTTCTCTCCACATCTTTGCCAACACTTATTAAATTTTTGTCTTTTTGATAATAGCCATTCTGACAAGTGTGAGGTGATATCTCATCGTGGTTTTGATTTGCATTTCCCTGATGATTAGTGATATTGAGCAACTTTTCATGTGCCCATTGACCATCTGTATGTCTTCTTTGAAAACTGTTTATTCAGATCCTCTGCTCATTTTTAAAATTGGATTGTTTTGTTGTTGTTGTTGTTATTGAGTTATATGTGTTCTTCATATATTTTAGATATTAACCTCTTCTTGATATATGATTTGGAAATATATTCTCTCATTCGACAGGTTGTCTTCTTATTTTGTTGATGGTTTCCTTAGCTGTGCAGACACCTTTTAGTGTGATGGAGTCCCATTTATTTTTGCTTTTGTTGCCATTGCTTCTGGAGTCAGATTCAAAAAGATATTGCTAAGACCAATGTCAAGGAGCTTACCACCTATATTTACTTCTATGAGTATTACAGTTTCTGGTCTTGCATTCAAGCCTTTAATTTATCTTGAGTTAATTTTTGATGGTGTAAGAAAGTGGTTCAGTTTCATTCTTTTGAATATGGCTGTCCAGTTTTTCCAGCACCATTTATTAAAGGGACTGTCCTTTCCCCATTGTATATTCTTGCTTCCTTTGTCATAGTTAATTGTCAATATATGGGTGGGTTTACTTCTGGGCTCTCTATTTATTCCACTGATCTATGTGTCTGTTTTGGTAGGCCAATGCCAAACTGTTTTGATTACTGTAGCTTTGTAAAGTAGTTTGAAATCAGGGTGTATGTGCCTCCAGCACATAAACAGAAGCTCTCAGGAGTCCTCAACAATTTTTAAGAGTGGAAGGGGGTCATGAGACCAGAAGGTTTGAAAACTGCTGCACTACAAACTTTTGCAAGTATAAATTAGGAGACATGCACCAAAATGATCATAGTCACTTGTTTGCAATAGAAAATAAAACACAAACAAAAACATTAGACAAATTTGTAATACCTATTGACAAATGGATAAAAGATTATAATATACTTACCCAGTGGAATACTATATCTTCTGAAATATGTACTATGCATCTAGTGCTATCTTTCTATATTGGTATCTATATCCATCTATCTATGTAGTTATAAACATGGGATAGGCTTCAGAAACATGTTAAATGAGAAAAGCAAATCTTACACATAGAATGAATTATTGGATTTAAACAACATGTGTGACAAAGCCATGAAGAGAAATAGGGAAACACAGAGCATGAAATGTAGGATAGTGATTAATTCCAGGGAAAGAAGAGTACATGGAGCTTCAAAAATGTGTTCTATTCATTCAGCTATGTGGTAGATTCCACGAACATTTGTTTTTAAATTTTACCCAAATATTACAAATATTCATGTGTAGTATTTAATTACAATATTTTTTAATTAAAAAAAGGCATTTGAATGAAGAAGGGGGAAAAGGAAGAGAAAAGAAAGGAGAAGGAAGGACCAAGGAAGGAAGGCAGTATCTCCTGACCTTTCATGAGAGCTGAACAAGTCTATTAAATGCACCTTCTCCAATGTTAACCAACTTTCTTGTGTTGAGGGGAGATAACCTTTTGGGAAAGATATCACCTGTTTAGCCCTACACTTCCTAAAATGCTCTTAAAACACCTATTTTAAAACTCTTTCAGATAAAGAGACACATCTGTGATGAAAGCAAAACTGAGATCTCTCTGTAGGATTGGCCCAAACCCATTTACAATTTAAAGAGCTGTACAAGTTATCAGGATCAGAGGAGATGGTCTCAAAAAAGGTTGAGAGCTTTGGCTTGAGACCATGGAGTTCCTTCCATTGCACAGTTCCTTGGTGAGGCCAACACATCAGCCTTTCACACCGAGCCCAGTGCCCTTGCTGCCATGTCCTGAAAACACGGTGGTAAATGGGAATGTGGGACAGAGGTGCAGGACTTTCCATCATGCCCTAACTGGGACAAGTGAGTTTTTCACCACTCTCTACATGGCTGTTCTGGACTCATATAATGAACAACTTTGGCACCTATTTTGCCACTTTTTAATTGTGTTGCTGAATATAATTGGAAAAAAAAACAAAGAGATACACCTAGGGAAAAGAAAATGGGAAAATAAGGGGAAAAAGTTTTGTTTTGTTTTGTTTTTTTAAACTGCCCTTCTTACGCTTGCACCTGTGCCGGCGACTATTCCAACAGGAACTCCAGGGTGTGGCTATGCTTCAGACAAATGCTTCCTGGGACAGTGTCATCATTCTATATATCAAGAATCAAAGGTCTCGGGACATGCGAAGCCCCTTCAGAGCTGGTGAATTAGCAGCAGTGTCGGCTCACGCTCTCATCTTCTTTTTCGAATACCCAGTGTACCTGTAGCACAACGATTTATTGAAAATTTAATGTGGCCGAATAACTACACTGAAAATGAATTGTGCCTAATGGGTTTACCATGAATTATCGGGATTTTTTTTTTTCCAACGCTTTTTCAAAGAGGGCGGTGAAGGCTTTAGGTTTTGGTGGTTTTAGCCCCCTTTTCCTCAGGGGAGAGTTGACAGGTCTGCACTTTGCAGAAGTTCCACTCTCCGAGGGTCTGTTTGAAAAGAGGAGGAGAAGAGGAGTAGCCCAACCACAGAGATCCCAACACGCTCAAGATCGGAAGATTGAAGATGGGACAGGAACGTTAAGTTCGGAGGCTTTGGGAGTCATGCAGAAATCTCCAGGGACAGAGTGTGAGAAAAGAAAAGGTGGATGCCATGATCAACGGGTTTGCTAGGATGGACTAGCAAATAATAAGGACTGGCGTGGACGTTATGCATCTCAGCAGTGACTGTGGTGGACTGAAAGCAAGAGGATAAAATACTCTTCCACAATTTCTTAAATTCTTGGATGGTATAAGCTCCAGGATTCTTACACAATTCAAGAACAACACAGAGGGACCCCAGGAAACTAACTGAAGTCAAATTTCTCACCAGCTCTATGAAGTGAGCAAGGTAGGTGAGGAAGAGGGGCAAGCGTCAGATTTAATCTGATTTTAGCAATCATATTTCACAGACCAAATATGTCCCACGGAGTCCAAGCAGGCTGGAAGTCAGGTGGGTTGAGCTCGTTCCTTATGGTAGAGCCCAGGGCATTAGAACTGAATGGATAAGTTTATGGTCTTAGAGGCAGACAGCTTGGTCCTGGTTTTGCCTCATTTATTCAATCTCAACAAATCAAAGTTTCTTCACCTGTAAGAAGGGGAGTCTCCCAGTATGGGCTTCTACTAATGGGGTTATTGGGAATATTCCATGTAATAGCTACATAAATTCTCATCTTAGTGCTTCACATATGAATGAATGAATGCTCAATAAATATTAGCTGTCATTCTAATTATGATGTTCTTTTTGTTCTGAAATTCAGTTTTTCTAACCTATGAAAGGAGGACTATACAAGTGACCATATTCCTACCCGGGTTTCTGGAAAGCCTTATACATTTGAAGAATCAAGTTGCAAAAATAGAAATATGTAAAAGGAAACTTCCAAAAATAATTTCCATGGCTACCATTTACTAAGCATCTAGAGTGGACTAGATCTCTGCTAATTTCTTTCACCCATATGATCCCATCAAATCCTTCTAGGAACCCTGAAAGATAAATTATACAGATTGGGAAACCAAAGGCTTAAACAAGTTCAGTTTCTGCCATGTCCAACAGTGAGAAAATGTTTAAACCAGGTCGGAAACATGGTTACTTTGTGCTCTGATAATTTTAGGAGAATTATTACTTTAAAGTCTGCTTTGTAATGTTTCATTAATAGTAGTTACCAAATACTGAATAACTTCCATGTGCCTGGATCTAGACTGGGAATTTAATTTCTATTTTATCTTTTGCATCTCATGATAACCCCATGTGATAGATACTGGATTTCTTTCACATAGATGAAAAAAATAAGACTCACAGAGATACAGTGTCATGCAAGAGTTGTAGCTAAAACTGAGATATGCCTTAATTCAAAGACTTTGTCCCCCCCCATTATAATTCACTGTGTCATAGGACCCGGGTATCCCACTCCTAGGTATCTAAGAGAAATGAAAATATGCATCCACCCAGACTTTGGTGTTACTCACAATCTGAAGAACAACATTCCTCAAAATAGTCAAAAACTGGAAACAATCTAAATGTTCATCAGCTGGTGAATGGATACACAAATAATGGTGCATCTGTTACCATGGACTACCACTCGGTCATAAAAAAGAACAATTACTGATACATGCTCTGACAGGGACAAACCTCAAAAGCGTTATGCTAAGTGAAAGAAGTCCAAACACTGGAAGCCATACACTATATGATTCCATTTATATCAAATATCCAGGAAAGGCAATAGACAGAGATAGAAAGTACATTATGGTTGCTTGGGGGGGGGGGGTTGGGAATGGGGATTAATAGTAAATGGGCATGACATATCTCATTGGGGTGATGAAAATGTTCTAAAGCAGATTTATGGAGATGATTATACAACTTGGTTAACTGAACACAATGTTAATTTAACACTTGAAATAAGTGAGTTATATGATAAGTAAAATTTGCCTCACTAAAGTTGTTTAAAAAAAAAGTGAAAAACGCAGTATTTAGTAACCCTTAAAATACTTGCCACTTTGGCTCATTGTGTGTCTTTTCTTGTTATTCTAGTCTGTTAAGGTCTTACATATGGTACAATATTATTTTTAATGCCTTATGAGTCATTTCAACAATTAAAATGTTTTTGGAAGTTTTATGTATTCCTGTTATAATAATTATTATCTATTTTATTAAAATAACTTAATAATATCTTGTGTTGCCATAATTCTAGGCTACTTCTATTCATTGTCACTTACAAGGAGAACAATATTCTAAACATGTGGGTCTAAAGAAGATACTGAGGACCTCCTCACGTCTAACTATATTCTCCCCACTATCAGGTTGTTGATAATTTTCAAAGGGATCATCGACACTGAAGGGGAAAACTGCAGCTTTCTGTCCCCCCACACTTGTGCCTTCTCCTAGAATTCCTTCTTAGTATTTTGATCCACATTTTATTAATGAGGAGAGGTGAAACAAGAGAGGGGAGGGAGGGATTAAGCAAAGAATAAACAAATACTTAGAAGATTCTGTGTGTCTGTGCTGGGGGAGTGTTTCTTCTAATCATAATATTGCCTTTGGTATTAAAAAAAATCTTTTGATAGATTT
The DNA here is from genome assembly GCF_964656455.1 of Halichoerus grypus. Taxonomy (NCBI): domain Eukaryota; kingdom Metazoa; phylum Chordata; class Mammalia; order Carnivora; family Phocidae; genus Halichoerus; species Halichoerus grypus. The sequence goes on along the minus strand of NC_135716.1, from coordinate 115,655,780 downwards.
TTCAGCTTATTTGCTTAACTGGACAGTAATTGTAATATTCCAAAGGAATTCTGTAAAATCTGCTGGTGATAGCTTAGGACGGCCTTTCTAGACAGATGACCAGGCTTTATCAGGAAGAGAAGAGAGCCCATAGTAGGTGTTGGAGGAGGAAAGGAGAAAACAACATTGCATATAAGTTGCATTTTTCTTTATTATTGCAAGATTTTGAATATCCTTTCAAGAAAATGGGCTAGAACTTTTTTTTTTTTCACAGTTCCTCACTTGGAAAGTAGGACGAGGCCTGGTAATTCAGCCTATACTGTACCAATATTGTTGGTGTCAGCTCTGACCAGGCAGGGCCTCTACTGTTGCTAGATATTTTGAACATAATCTCTAATATAAGCATCCCAGAGATACTGGTCCTGCAGCTTCATGAGGACAGGTGGCATGGTCTTCATTCCTTCTCTCTCGCAAATGCCTGGTACACAGAGAATGCACTCCACAAATTTGTGTAAAACATTGAATGAATGACCTGGGGAGTCTGAATGTTCCATGAGAAAGTGGGCACACAATTCAAGGTTGCAGAGATGCCTTGCTGCAGAAGCCCACTATTATTATGTCATAAATAGTCATGAAAGTATTTTAACTTACAGAGATAGAAATTTAGCTGCTGCTTCTGAAGCTAAAGTCACAGACTGAGACAGACCTTTCTTATGCCACCAGAAAGTGATAGTGAGCTATGGGCACTCTGGTCAGCCTGTTCAGTCTGAAAGCCTGAAAACTCCATCTTAGTTTCTTTTCCCAGAAATATGTTATTCAGTCACCAGTCAATTGGAGTTAAAGTTCAGGCAACAAGAGGATAAAATTTGACTTATTTTTGAACAAAATCTTATAGGTATAGTTCAAATTCTTTATCTGTAGTAAGTATAAAAGGAGCTAACAGAATCTTATTTCAATGGCTGATTAGAATAAAGTCATGTTTCCTTCTTCTTCCGGCAAGTTCCTTCCATTCTTTCTGTTCCAGAAATAATAGAGAAAATAAAGTGTAGCAAGGAAAGGTACAAATTTATGTGTGTCTGGTAGGTGTGCGTACCTGTGTGTGTGTACATGTGTGTGTGTACGTGTGTGTGTGTGTGTTGGGAGGGGTAAGGAACTACCAAAGTTAGAAAGAGATTCTTGATATTAGTCCAAAAAGAAGCCTAAATTAAATTCCACACCAACTAAGACATTTACATCCTTAGGACCAACTGGGTAAAATTAAAGCTAGAACTCAATAGATATTAAATAACAATAATAAAATAATTGGAGGCTTTAGATTTTAATGAGGGGTCATTAGTTGCTCTTTCTATCAATATAATGGGCTATAAAGATGAGCTCTTGCCCAGTTATAGTTATTAAAGACCACTTTTTTTTTTTTCTAAAAATACAATGCCTGAAGGCGCTCAATTGAGATTCCAATTTGGTTCATGACATCCTGACACCTTGGTTTAGAAAGCCAACAGGGAGATTCTGCATTTTGTCTTTTAAGACCTGACCCTGACCTGGCCTCACCAGGTCACATCTCAAAGATTTGTCTCCATATCACTTTTATATAAACCTCAAAGAAAATGTACCTGGATGTATGCCACTTTCTTTGCCTTGACATTTAACATGTAGGAAGTGGACTAAAGATTCTGGTTGGAAAAGCAGGGAAAATACAAGCCAAAGTTTAAGTCACCAACTAGCATTTTAAGGTAAAGACACACTCCTTCTGAGCTGGTTGAAACACATCTGCAGAATCCCAGGAACAGACTAAAGTGTTTTTCGAGAGGGTGAGAACAACGGTAAGAGGTTTGGCAAACATGTCATATGAAGGGAAAAAAGAAAAAAGAAATTAAAGCCCAGGTCATGAACTCAGAGGCCTTCTAAGAGCCAAGCAAATAATAAATGTGAGCAAAGCAAGCCAGGTAGAAAGAATAATTTTTGCTTCCTTAAAGAATTATTCCTGCTCCTACTTTTCTGAAAATGCAGACTTCTCAGTACTTCTTTTTCCATCCATCCTTTGAGAGAGAAATGGGTCCAAGAAATACTTTTTGTCTCAAGCAAAATAAAAGTGTAAGCAGGATGATGAATCATGGAGAGGGCCCAGAGCAGGGGAGACTCCCCATGTAATGGAGCAGTGGCTACTTGGTGGATTGATGCTACGCAGGATCATGGGTAAAGGACTTTAGAGAGTATCATTATTTTTTTTTTTAAAGATTTTATTTATTTATCTGACAGAGAGAGAGACAACGAGAGCAGGAACACAAGCAGGGAGAGTGGGAGAGGGAGAAGCAGGCTTCCCGCCGAGCAGGGAGCCCAATGTGGGACTCGATCCCAGGACCCTGGGATCATGACCTGAGCCGAAGGCAGACGCTTAACGACTGAGCCACCCAGGCGCCCTAGAGAGTATCATTATTAAGAGAAGATGGGGATTCAACTTCCCCAATTTTATTTTATTTTACGTTTTTATTTATTTATTTTAGAGATGGTAGGGGGTAGGAGCAGAGGGACAAGCAGACTCCGTGCTGAGCGCAGAGCCCGGCGCGGAACTCAATCCCAAGACCCTGAGACCGTGACCTGAGCTGAAATCACGAGTTGGATGCTAAACTGACTGAGCCACCCATGCGCCCCTCAACTTGCTAACTTTAAATATTAGCTATACTTTAATTAAAAAGAAAAGCACTTCCGTGAAGGCCAATATTTGCAAGCAAAGTAAATCACATCTGTGAGACAAATTTTGCCATAGGCATCCTTAACATCATTGAAAAATGGACTATAAAAGAAAATTCAGAGCTAGAGACATGCAAGAAGGCCTAGCAAAATAGAGTAGACTTATTCTGGATCACCCTAGGAGAGAGGAGTAGCAACAGTGGGTGAAAGTTACCAAGAGGAGTATTTCAGTGCCTCAGGAAGAAAAACAGTCCACAAAGCCAATTCTGTGAGTGAAACGGGTTGGCTCAGGAAGTGACAAGCATCATGTGATGGTTAATTTTATCTATTAACTTGACTGGGTGAAGAGATGCCCAGATAGTTGGTATATCATTATTTCTGGGTGTGTCTGTGAGGTTGTCTCCTGAAGAGATTGGCATTTCAATCAGTAGATAAATAAAGATCACCCTTACCAATGTGGATAGGCATCATTCAATCCTTTCAGGGCCTGAATGAATGAATGAATGAATAAAACAAAAAGGTGGAGGAAGGGCAAATTATTCTCTCTGCTTGAGAATCCATCTTATCCTGTCCTTCAACATCAACCTCTTGGTTCTTGGCTTTTCTGACTCTGGGCAGGACTTACACCATTGGCCCCGGATTGTCAAGCCTTTGGAATTTGAACATAATTAGATCACAGGGTTTTCTGGTTCTCCAGCTTGCAGACAGTAGATGATAGGATTTCTCGACCTCTGTAATTGTGTAAACCAATTCCTATAATAAATATTTCTCTTTCTCTCTCTTTCTTGATATATTATATATATACAAATATATTCAAATATATATTGTATTGGTTCTATTTCTCTGGAGAGGAGAGCCCTATCATTGGCCTCAAGTGGAATGACCCTCAGTTAGGGATATTGCTGGAGAAACTTTTTCTTGGTTCTCCTCTGAGAGTTCTAAGATCCCTTTTAACCAGGAAAGTCAGTGGCTCTAGCCCTGACACTCTGCAGTCAAACAAGAGAAACTGCATAGTACACACTAAGTTCAGTTCCTTAAAATTTAAAATTTACTTATTCAACGTTCACTCAGTTTGGGTAATAATTACATCTCTCGAGTAAGACTGCCTGAATTTGAAACAAGGCTTTATCATTATTGATTTTGTAACCTTGAACAAGTTCCTTAAGTTCTGTGGAACTAGATTCACTAATCTGCAAAATGGGTTTGGTGACAGTGTTATTGGGTAGATTAAATGACACATAAAAAATGCTTAACATGATGCCTATAACATAGTAATTGCTTGATAAATCTGGAGAAGCACATGAATAGATTAAAGTGTTTTGGAGAGGGTGAGAACAATAATAAGGAGTTTGGCAAACATGAGTCCCGAGAGAAGTCAAGTACCTGCAGTGGTAGTCATGTGACATGTGTGGGGGTGAGAGAAGCATGTTATAAATTTTGGTAACAGGGACCATGTCTATCTTCTTCATGGTATTTCCAGTGCTAGCCGAGTAGGTTGTTGAAATTACAATTTTTCAATAAAGGGAGGGTTAACAGAGTCACTTTCTAAACCTAAGTTTGGTGGGGAGTACAATGAAAATAATGGTGTGCTCAGGTTTCAAAATATGTAAACAGCCTGATCTGAACTGCAATTTGGTAGATTCTTCATGTTCCTAATAAATATATCTCAAAATGTTGAAAACCCTTATTCTTGTGGACATCAATAAAGCATATTGTTCTGTGAAGTCTAGTTGAAAAATGTAAGCATCTCCTTCAGACTTGATGAGTGTGATCCCCCTGGGTCCATTCACTCAGAATAAGTGGGACTCAAGAATACATCTTCATAACATCACAAATCACAGGAATGATACCAAAAATTTGTAAAGCCCAGGAAGGCCCAAGGCCCATCAACCAGTCAAAATGGACACCCAGACAATCATAAAAGATGTCAGCCATGAACAACCAGTAGAGATAAACCAATGGGTAATGGCTGAGTATCAGCCCTGCACATCAGATGCCTCACCCTTTGGGTCATCCACTCATAAAAAGCTATAATCTTAACTGTTAGGTTATCAAATGTCAAAGCTCTCTTGTTTAATCATACATACTTATGTGATTATAGAGTTCTACAGTAATACTTTAAATACAATATCCCATGAATACACTACTACCATTGTATTTGTATCTGAGCAGGTTATGGGGCTGAATTGGTGATCCTCTGACCAACAGCTGTTCCAAGATCTGAAACTGTAGACTGTGTTTGGCTTAGGGCACTCTCACAGTCCTATCGTGGGGTTCACCATGTTCAGTCCAAAAGACACTCGTTTCAAAGAGCAGCATCTTCTATTTTCCCTCAGCAAGTCCAGAGTGTCCTGTACCTTTTTAAGTACTTTGTTAGGACTTCAATCAACACTCTAATTACAGGCAAGAAGAAAGAACATTAGAGACCAATGCCAAGACTGAATAGAGAAAGCTGCTTCTTCTCATGAGTGAAGAGTTCTATAAACTGCTCGAATCTGTTGCTTTCACCAATGTTGAAGCACTTAAGGCAAATGAGAGCATCACCCCTCCCTCTGCCCCCAACAGATCACCATTTAAAAAAAATTGCAAAACCAATAGGATGTTTATGGGTAACATACACAGGAAGAGATCTGTGATACCAGGAGAGCTAAGCTGGGAAATTTTCACTAGCAGATGATTCATTTGAGGTCATTAGTAAAAATGAGATGTTGTCAACACATGGTCTTTGTTTACCAAAACCTTCACCAACTGGGCTCAAGATCCCTATTGCAGACAGGACTAGACATCAGAATTAAGGGGCATTTAACCTTCTCTTCTTTCATCTATTTTGAAAATAAATCTAGGTTTTAGAAATTTGAATCATTGCTAACCAGAGTTTCCTAAAATTTGTTCTCAGAGCACCTCTATCAGAATCCCCTGATTGTTAAAAATATGGATTCAAAATTCTCAACCAAGATCTATTGATCTACCAGGGACCATATCTTATTGATTTTTGTAGCTCTAACTCCCAGCATATTACTTAACCTATAGAAAGTGCTCAATAAGTTTGTTGAATAACATGGCTTATTAATTAACAAGATCCTGGGATTGATGAGTTGGATGAGATTAAATTAACCAGAGATTTGCTTTTATCTTTCTTCCCACTGATCTTCCGTTGGCAGAACTAAAATAGTTGGAAAAATACAAGTCAAAACATTTTCCACGGTTCCCTTTAGGCTTCCAAATTTCCATCAAGTCAGTAATCTTTAAGAGATGAAGTTAGTCTTGGAGCGGTTCTATGCTGGCTACAAGTCAAAAGAACATAAATGGTCTAGAGTTAAAGCTTAAATCTCAGACAAATAAGAAACTGTTCAGTATCTGATGAAGAGTGGGGGCGGGGGAGCAAGTCTGTGGAGGAAATGCAGAAGTAAAAGATCAAGATGAAGAGGAAAGCAACTGACAAGTGCGCCTGTCACAGGCTCAGCTGTCCTGGTTAGCAAGCTAGGGCTGGTCTGACCTAGAATGAAGAGATGGCATCTGACATGGGGTGGTTCAGGTGTCAAAAACCCCTCAGAAACCCCGAAGCTTCTCTTCCACCAGCCTTTCTTACTTAAGCATGAAGAATCATAATATTATCAGAGTATCTAACCAGCGATTCCTATCGTTGGCCCCACAGAACTGGAGCTTATGCGATTGAACATGAAATGCTGAGTTAAATCCAAGTTTTTGATTACATGCCATCCTCAGAATCTTTACTACTCTGATGGCCAGGTTAACACATGCCCAAGAGCCAGCAAGTGATGCTTGTTGTATTTGTGGACAAACAGAAGCACAAGAGGGGTATGGGAAGGAAGTTGTTAAGGGAGTAGCGTGAGGGTGCATCAAGCACCCTAAAATATGAGTGAGCCTGTAGTTGCTATAATGAAGATTACTTACTTCATAATTTCACATGTTTTATACAAGAAATGATATTGCTGACACCCCTGGGAGGTGGCACCCAGCACTGGACCCTCACTGTGTTCTTCTTAATTTAAGCAAACCAATACCTGTTTGTCAAAGGAAGGAAGGAAGGAAGGAAGGAAGGAAGGAAGGAAGGAAGGAAGAAAGGTAGGGTGGAGGGAAGGAGGGAGGGAGGGAAGGAGAGAGGGAGTGAGGGGAGAAAGAATTGCCTGTTCTTGGAGGTGTGTTGAAAACAAATCCCACTAAAGATGACAGTGGACTATATAACAATGACTAATAACAATCATGTGTTATTTGGAAAAAGACTATTTAACAATAGGTCCCTTTCCCTATGGAACAGCCTGTGCTGATTTTTCTCTTGCTGTATTTCCTTTCTCTTGCAGAGCTCCACAGTTTGACTCCTACAGGTCATTATATACATGAAGAGAGCCAAGAAATTTTGACATTTGCTGTGGGCGATAATGTATTTGAAGAGATTGGAACACACCCTTGGTGGGTCCTCTCCCCTACACATGCACAGAACAGCACGCCAAATACCAAAAGACCCAAAGGCAGGTCATGTTCAGGAGCATTGCCTTAAAAGCTCTTTAATTTTTTGAACAAGAAAGGCCAAAATTTATCTCTTTTAGCTCTGTGTCCCATCTGATCAAAGTCCAAGAACGTGAAGTGGATCATAAACCAAGGAACACACAGCAGCACTAGACGATGAGAGGACAAGAGAAAAGAGTATCAGGAAACAATGTGCACTGATATGGCCACAGAACCATTTTCCAGCCCCTAGCTCTGACCCTTCCCTCCACTCACTGAGGGGCCCCAGGTAGGAGGCTGGTCCCTGCACCCCAGAAGTCTTCTACACGGCACAGGAGCATTTTCACTCCCTTCTCAGCATTCCTCTTGTCTGGCCTGGCCTTGCCTTCAGTCTCAGCAAACCCCCTGTGCCCTGCTTTTCTTACTGCCTTCACCTTCTACTATATACATCTCTTATGTAAGGAAAGGCTTTTCTAGATTGTTTCAGATTTCAAGATTTGAAGGGGAAGATGTAAGAGCTTGCCTATTTGAATAGATGTTGTCATCATCTGAAGTCTTTTTTTTTTTTTTAAGATTTATGCATTTATTTTAGAGAGAGAGAGAGTGAGAGAGGATGTGCAAATTGGGGGAGGGGCAGAGGGAGAGAATCTTCAAGCAGACTCCCTGCTGAGCGTGGAGCCCAACACAGGGCTTGATCCCATGACCCATGAGATCATGACCTGAGCTGAAATCACAGGTCGGTGCTCAACCGACTGAGCCACCCAGGCGCCCCATCATCTGAAGTCTTTTATGAAGACCCTTCTCTTAGTGTGGCTCCTAACCATTCACTCGTCTCCCAAAGCCTTCATTTTCCTTTAAAGTATTTATTGTACTGACCTATTTTGACTGCAGTACATGTAATGAGTGGGCTATAAAAGATTTGGCTGTTTGGGAGCCGCTTAAGTTCATTAGAAAATCTGAAATTGAACTTCTGTCTATTTTTCCCTTAAAACTCTTGCTGGATGGGGCCAGCACCCTGACTTATGAGAAAATAACATGCATTTTTAAAATTGAAGTTCTCAGCAGCTAATTTCTGTTGAACCAGGAGTTACACAAGCAACTAATAGTAATATTTATTGAGCACCTACTACATGCCAGACACTTCCATTGTCTCCTCACTGAAACTCTCAGGGAGGTATTATTCCCTCCTTATGGACAAAAACAGTGAGGCTTGGAGTGAATGGTAAGTGGACTTATGATTATTCAGACACAGGTCTGTGTCATTCATGTGGCCAAAATCTGGGCATCCAGTGAAGGGTGAATCTATTAGAGTCTTTCTGACTCTATAGCTCATGCTCTTAACCCTCACACTCCAATGACTCCTTATTTAAGCTCCCTTGCTGGATTCCCATCACACACATAATAAAGTCCCTTTTTGATTTGGCCTCCTGCCTCTCAAGCCTCACTGTGCACCATTCACCCAATCCAGACCCATGCCAAACTACAATTTTCTGAACAGAAAATGCTGCTTCATAGCCCCATAGCTTTGAGCAGCTATTCTTTCTACCAAAACAACTTTTTTCTATATATACCCAGAAAGTTGCTCTTCTTCAGCCGTAAGCTCATGGGCTACTCACTCTGTCAAGATCTACCCTGACCTTTTCACTACCTGGCAATTCAATAACTCCTTTATTGTATCTCTATATCCACAGATGTGCCTGTATCATTCTTGACATTGTGACTCTTCCAGGTCATCTTCCCAATAATAGCATCCCCAGGGCCTGGCACAGTATGATGCATAGTAAGACCTCAATAAAATTTGTTGAATGAATATATGGTTCTTATCACAGAGCTCAAAGAGCTGACTTCTATCAACCTTTAACATTCAAGGGGACTCCCCTTTTATCATCCTTCATAACTGTTGCTTACTTACTTTATATTTTTTTATTCTTTCCACCCCCCCTTTTTTTTGTCAATTCTGTCATTAGCCAGCAATCCCAGTTATGCTGACCTCATTATTTTTGTTTCTGTGGCCTAAGTACACTTTCCACCATGATTCTAGCATACCCTAGGCTCCCGTTCCAGCTTCCCTGACATCTGCCATTTCGATTCTTCCTCCTTACTTCCATGGCAGATGTGAACTCCCAGCATTGGTGTGGCAACAATTTAAATTCTCTCCCTAACTCCCTGGTTTAACAATGCCAGCAAAAATCAATCCAACAGAAAGAAAGAAAAACAAAAAAAAGGTTGCTCATGCAGATGATTTGCAGCAAGAGATATAAGCAAAGCCATTCCCAGCTGGAAACAAGTGTTCCCAGCTTTGGGTCCGTCACCTTCTGGCCCCAGGTTAACAGGGACTCATGGTGAGCAATCAAGTTCTCCAGCCCCAAAATGCAGCAGAGCATCAGGCCCATCTCATCTCTTTCTTGGCAGATAAAACATTCTTTGCCTCTAATTAAAAAGATTAATAAAGGAATAGGACACATCAGGTTCACATCAATCATTGCCCATGTGGTTCTTATTACTGTAATTAAAAGTTATCTTCCCCAAATTTCGGGACAAAAGTGCCATGATCTTCAATTGAAAACACATTGGAAGTTTTACATTTTCTAACTTCATTCATTTTCCTTCTTAACAAAAAAGTGACAAAGCAATATTCTTAGGGTTGGTAGGTTTAGAGGTGTCCTTAATAGTAATCTATCAGCAAGAATACACTTTTTAAAAAATTTCTTGGGACACCCTGAAAAAGGTACATTCCCTTTTGTGTTCAGCATGAATGATTGCTTATTTTTATAATTCCTATGTCTGCCTTTTCTTTTTGTTCAGCTATCAGTGCCCTTGAAAATTCTGATATGAAAGGCACTTTGAATGACCAGTTAAAAATTTACTAAAGTCTCCACTATCATGCCTGGGCTAGAATAAGACAAATTTAATGCTTGAAAATCTATGTCTCTCAGAAGACATCAGCTCTCCCAGACTGACATAAAGCACCAACATGCACCGGCACCTGAAAATGTGTGTGATTCTGGGGACACTGAATCCTTTCATACAATCTGAAGGAGTGGCGTCAATCCTGGGTCAATATCTGGGGAATTAGAAATTCAGTTTCAATGTGATCAAATTTTATTAAGAACCCATGGGTCAACCAGACACTGTGGGCTTACAAGTTTGTTAGGCTGCAGCCAGGGTGAAAATGGCCAGAGACATAGAAATTGGTTCAGAAATTTCATCCTCGGTGTGGGTATGAGGTCTCCAGGCAAAAATGCTTCTTCTAGAAGGCAGTGGGATCTCCAGATGCTTGGCTTTTCCTATGCCAGTATATATCCCTCCCTCTGCAGTTCTTCCTGGCATGCTTCTTTTCCCCAACTCTCCCATATCCTGGTTGCTAGAAGCCTCCGCTGGTTGAAATGCATGAGCATTGCTTTTGCTGGAGGCCCTCAGCCTTCTGACCCAGGGCTCTATCTTCTCTCTGTTTCTCTTATCTGTGTCAAAGCAGGGGGCTTGTAACATTCTTTGCACATCTCACATCTGCACCGTTCAAAGCAGGAGCCTGCAGCCTCAGTGTTTTTTCTTATCTATCAAGGCTTTCCTGTGCAAACAAGGGCCTCAGCAGCTTCATCTACATGGCTCCCTAGCAGCTCTACCTAACACACTCTGAGACAGGGCTGACCACCTCTATATTCTAGTTTCTTACTTCCATGAAAAGTGTGTACAGCTTTAACTTGCAGGCAAGCTCTTATTTAAGAGCCTATCGTTTCTAGCTTATGGATATCTAACCCCATCAGAGTCCATGGCTTTGTACCAAAGTCCTTGTCTGCAAGAATGCAAGGGCCTTTTCCAAGACACTCAGATCTGGGTAGAACCACACTCCAGATTTCAGTACTTCCCTTCCCTAAAGTCTTGTGGTCTGAATTATTTCCATCATTCGCATGGCAGTAAACACAGGGCCCCCGGTATCTCAGCTTTTTTGTTCAATTCTTTCTCACCCAGACTCTGAGTCTCTAGAGAGTGGGAGATCTGTCTTTTCTCTTTTTGATTCCCAGAACCTCTCATAATGTTCTCTCATTGCAAGTGCTCAAAGAACGTTCATAAGGATGATACCTTTTAAAGATTCCCACAGTGGGTAAAGTCAGACTGTCACAGAGTTAGACCCAGCAGGTGGAAAGTGTGCACATGGAAATGCTTGTAGTTATGGATAATTAATGCCCTTCTGCCATGCCTGCCTATGTCAGAGGCTGTCATCTTGGCCCCCCTTGGATTTCTCGAAAGCTGATCATCTGTGCACTGAGCCTCTCTTGCCTGTGTCAATGTACTCAGCCAGTGGGGCAAAGGATGGGGTCAGAATTTCTTTGCCAGAGAAAGAACCTCCATTTACCTAAACAGTGCTTAGAAAAGTGCAATGTGGACAGCACGCACAGCTGCACTTCCAGGATGGGATCTTAAAGGACCAAATTAAAGTGTTCCTGAGGGCAGTCAACCTCCACAGCTTCTAACCAAATTTCTCCACAGCTTTCTAACCACAGATAGGGTGGAGCCTATCCTGGATGCTGGTCCCTCTGCTAAACACATAGGATACGGCCGAAGCTTCAGAATGGACAGTTAACATTGGGGTGGACAATAACATCTTTTTAGCTCAGAACTGGGGGTTGCCAGTTGGGGTCCAGGGCCACTCGAAAGGACTGATCTACATATTGAATGCAGAGGCGGAGGCCAAATATGCAGAAAGAGAGGAAAAAACATACAAGAGACTCTACAGTGCCAAAAAAACACAGAAGAGACCCAATAGTGTCAAATATTGAAAATGCTCAAAGTGCGTTCTCAAAAACAGTCAGTTTGTGTTAACTTGTCACCCACTGATACCTCTATAGTTTTTGACTGAGGAACTTGCCTATATTGAAAGTTAAATTATCCAAGAGAGAGCCATACATTTCAAATATTGTAGATCTGCAAACATTTTCAATGAAATCAAATGAAAACATATCATTTGAGACCACAGATGTTTTCCACATTTTCCTTTGTTCCTCTTGGATACTTTTCTAACTTATGTTTGGTTTCATCACTTTTTAAGACCAGAAAACATTATCAGTGGGACAGCTAGAGCACCAGCCCAACAGAACACTCAGAAACAAGCAACAGAAGCACATTGTTTGGGCTGCAGATCCTTTTTTTACTTTTCCATATGTTGGTCTACATGGAGCTAGTGATAAGGCAGAGTGTCTGTCACCCCGACAGCTAGTCTGGAGGTTCTTGTAGGGAAAAAAAAATACAGCACAACACATTGGTTGGATATGGAAATGGACGGTTGGATGAAATGTTTTGTAGGTAAGGGGCTTGCTTTCCAACTAGTCTGCAAAATCCTTGAGACAGAGCCATGTACCTATCATCCATAATGCATGGTTTATTTTTAGTATGCATTTACATACAAAGTTGATGCTAAGTCCTCGATGAACACTTCTTTCCAAAAAAAAGTTTACTGGCTGTTGCAGAGATACAATCTCCTTTTAAACGGCATTCATCCTGCTTTGCCTTGGTGGCTGGCCATGCATTTTAAAGACAGCTTCTTCTACTCTGTTTGAAAAAGGAGTCCCACCCTCAAAAACCAAGAGCAACCTAACGATGCTTCATCCTGTCATGTCTGGCCAAAGAGATACTTCTTTCTACCCCTTTCACTATTTGATCATCAGATAAGTGACATCTATAGCTATGTGTAACTTTCAATGTTATATATTAAAGGCAGATACATATTGAAGACAGATACATACTGAAGACATGCCATAATTCAAGATTCATAGACTGTAATACAGACAGAAGAAGCAAAAGAGAAGGGAACTTTAAATGAAACCTGTAAGAAATCCCTCCTCCCGAAGTGATAATAATAATAAATAAGGAGATGAGTAATTATTGGCCTATTGCCATAACCTGCCACGGTATGAAATGAGTTTAGTTCTAAAGTAGGCCAAGAATAGGCTCAGACATTTTACTCCAATTTGCAGAAGTCCTATAAAACCTAGACTTACTGTGGACCGAAGCAAAAGATACTTAGTGGGTCCCAGGACCACATCAGAAATTTGACACCAAGCCAAAACTACTCAGAGAGGGGTCAGAGAACGCTGGGCCCATTTCAGCACACGCTGTCCCTGTGGGGGCAAGAGCTTTACCCAGAAGACTTCCCATGCCTCCTCTGATCTCCTTGAGACTGGTTTTCCAGAGCTGGGCCAGAAGAGACCAGCCTCCATGGTGTGAAAGAAATAGGCAGAAATGTTTCATATAATCATACTTTGTGTGTTGGCCGTTGAAAATAACTCTGAATTGTGGAGACAATGTTTAGAGAAATGGAAAGGACAAGGCTGCATACAGTTTAGTACTTGAAGAAATGTTAAAAAAAAAAATCTATATGGTGAGTTAGCTAAGTATTCAGATGTTTGAGGTAGCTTTTCTAAACTTTATAATAGCCCAGAATTTGGTCTTAAGTTAGAACAAGAAAGTCACACAGGAACAATATTTCTTTTAAATTACTCCATGCTATGAGATTACATGGGAAGCAGATGAAGGTGGAATAATAGAGTTCAAAATATTATATTTCAAGAACAAGAAATAGTGTTTAGCAGGCCGTTTGAACATTTCGAGAATGTCTAAAAGCCCAAAACAAGAGACTAGCCTAAGGATTAAACATGAGGGGAAGATTATTTGTTCGGACCCCTGTTTCATGTTGCACAAAGAAATAATAAACAAGGGTGCTGGGTTTGCTACATATAATGCATTCTGCTTTATGAATATAGATGCAAATGTGGGTGGTAATCATCAGTGTTCATCATTTTACCAACATGATATAGTCTGTAGCTTGGAGGCAAACTGCCTTAGAAAAATGGGCCTCTCCAGCTTCTCCAGTCTTCCCAAGAGGAACCACAGGACCAAAGCTGGCCTTTTCCTTGAGCCTTCTAGTCAGAGCATCAATAACCAAGCGTCCAATAGTGAGGGGCCCCCAAAGCAAACTCATCATGGCCTGGGCAATGTGAACCTCATCATTTTGGTGATGCTCTTCTGAGGGAGAATTGCTGTGTGCCCATGTTTCATTTCCAGCTGATCTGCTGTGACTCATTTGCACTGGCCAGGGACATTAGTCAGCTCCTGGAATGCAAGCATTTCATCTCATTCATTGAAATGAGGCCTTTAGGAGCTAGAAATTCTACTGTCTCCATCGCTTCCTGGCTGGGAGTGGTGGTTGGGTAGCGTGGAAAGTAGAGTAATGCCAAGGAAACTAGAAGCTGGTTTAGTTACTACCGTTTCTCCCCTCTTGCTCTTCTCTCTTCTGTAATTCCTGAACCAAGGTTTTTCTTATGGTTCAAACCAACCGTAACTCTAACAATTGCTATTTACTGAGCACTTGATCATGCATCAACCAACCTAAACAGTACAGAGACCCTGTATGGTAAGTACTTTACAAATAAACAGCAGCACAGAGGGGTTAAGTAATTTGCCTGAGGTCACACAGCTAATGAATGAAACCCATGCCTTTATAAATCAAAAGCTGTTAATCTCTATGCTATAGTAGATTTTCATGAGCCATATGGATGTTAGCTCCCGGAGTCTTGACTCTCAAATTTATTGTCTCATTCCTACTTCTGCTTATCTATCATCACAACCCCTTTTACCTGCATACCTCTTTTATCTCATTCTGTTCAATGATCCTTTAAAGTAAATTTGTTTTGCTTTCAGAATTATTCTCAGCGTCTTGGTTACACAGTATCAGCTGCCGCTTCTAAGAGAAACTGACGGAAGAGTGTTCAGTGGGCAGAGGCTGACTTTCCAACCCAGGAGCCCATCTATAATTTTGCATCATAATTTAGAATTATTGCTCTCCAAGTGGCACCCCTGATTCTATTCTAGACCCCCAGAGACCTGGAAAGTGGTAGGCAATGGTGGGAGGAAAATATATTATAATGATTCCCCTGAAGTTGAAAGTCAACAAAAAAGAAAAAGAACATGAAAGATAAGGCAAGACTGAAGTGGAGGTCAGAAAGTGCTACAACTCTAAGAATAAAGAGAAGAGAAAACTAGCTAGAACAAAGGAAGTAAAAAACAGAAAATGTCCATATTGAAGATCAATGACAATGAGAAGAATTAAGTGAGGTCCATTCATTATTCCTTCAACAAACATGCACTGGGCACCTACTATCTTCTAGAACAGGGATACAACGGTCAACAAGCAGATAAACTCCTTGTGCTCCCGTGGAGTCCACAGTGTTAGGCGGGGGAGAAGGCAGATAGGGACCCCAAACTATTAAGTTTGAAGAGTGTTTTTAAAGCTCTGCAAAGCACTTTAGAATCTGAAAATGGAGGGTCCAACAGAAGTGGCTTAGGCAAAGACTGGGGGATAAATGATAAAAACATTGCATGAGAAATGTCCCCAAAAGAGCTTCATAACACCCTTTATCTCCTTATGTTGAGGCCAGCCTAGTTCATCGAGAAGTTCGTTGAGTCTCTACTGTATTAGATTGTTCTATTTAATAACCATCTTCTGTAGAGTCCTTTGGAGTCTGTTTAGGGATCACAACCTATGATAACTTAGAAAAGAAGATGATAGTATGTCTGTGTATTTTTTTTTCTTTCGCCATTAAAATGTCAGACATATTTGGGTGCACAATAAGCAAACACAGATGTGAATGAAGCAAAATAACGGAAGGAAGTACTGATGGAAAACTGAAAGTGAAAAGGCCATGCAGCAGATTTCACAAATGATTTGAACACCAAAGGTCAGAGCGTAGCAACCCTACGGTTAGGCTCCCACACAAATATCACATTACAGGAAATATACACTAGAGAAGAATAAAAAAGGTGCACGAGAGGGTAACCAAGATCAAAAAGTCTTGGTATGCAGCCGGGTTAGTGACCGAGCTCTGTGGAAGGAAAAGCTGAATGCAGGGCATCGAGGGGTGTTCCTCATCTGGAGCCTCAGAAGACCTGCAGTTACATGGCTGGGAAAAAAAAAAAAAGATAAATGCAAGACCAAAAATTCAAGGAACTACAGAGGCACTGGACCCATGGAGTAATTTGGGAAGTGATTACCAGAGTCAGCAGGAGCTGCTATCCGAGTCACACACTGAGCAAGAGAAGGGGCTGCTGGGAAGCACTGGAAGTGCATGACCGCAATGAGTACCACCGGGAGGGCAGAGAGAGCGAGCTCGTCTGCCTTGCTCCCTGCGGAATGCCTTTTTTGGTTTTGGGTAGTGCAGTAGAGGATGCATACAGGGCTGTCAGTGACATCATGAACTCTCTGGGCCTGAGGAAAAATGTCACCTGTTGACAAACAGGTGTGGAAGCTGGAGAGAGAGATGGCAACACACACGGAAGGTGAACCAGGGCAGGTCTTCTTAGAAGATCAACAAGAAGCTTATCATGAAACCAACCGAAGTATCTGCTGACTTGGCAAAACCTCCATTTTCTATGTCACAAAAAGAAGAGTTTTACTATGGGTACAGCTAAGAGAACGGCGTAAAAGTCCAGAAGCTCCTGCTCCTTTATGGACTGACCCCGTTACCTCCCCTCTGCTTGTGTTCTCTGTATAAACTGCCCTACTTCTTAGACAGTGGTTGGACGCCTCTTTCCAGTGACTGTCTAGTAGGGAATCCTCCTCCAAATTCTCTGGGCCTCAGGAGCAAGTGCTTCAAGCATCACTGCTCTGGATGATATTCTTTAATATAAAACAGTCTTGTCATTCATTCTTTCATTCGCTGGCCAACTATGGTTTATGTGCTGTCTGCATGCCATGTACAGTGTTTAGAGCTGGTCATAAAATAATAAGTGATAGTCTGGAGAAACTGTTTGGGTTAACATTGATTCAGGAGTGATGCAGTTCTGAAAAAGATGACACCCGTCCCCCATCCCAGCACCACGGGCTTTCTGATTATCAAAAGGACCATTTAATGACTCCCCAAACAAACTTTTTTGGTTTTAAACGTGTACTCAGATCTGACTGCCCCTTAAGGGAAGCAGCAGGTGACGTCATAAAGGAATGGTGTACGACATTCTAAACTTGCACACAGCTTGAGTGGAGGCCAGTTCTTATACCCAGTCTTAGTGGTTTTGTTTTTAACTGGTTTATTACCATAATTTTGGTCCTGATAAATGGATACAGGATAAACCCCCGGGCTGGAAGTCTGAACAGAGTATACAGCTAAAAACTGTGGGGCACCTGGCTGGCTCAGTTCGTAGAGCATTGTACTCTTGATCTTGGGGTTGTGAGTTCGAGCCCCATGTTGGGTATAGGGGTTACTTAAAAATAAAATCTTTAAAAAATGTAGAGAAAAAATCATCATTAATGTATGTCATGCAATTAATAAAAAATATAATGTGATTTTTTTTCTCATTCTAAAGAAATATTTACTTTCTAATTTTGTATTGGTAATGCTGTCTTTCTTTTGTGAAGATGTTCCCCCACCCAAATTGTATATGCTTTAGGCCCCACAAAAGCTGGACCTGCCCCTGGTAGACAGATGTGGATCCTTCTTTCTCTGTTCTGCTGCTGTCTAGCTGTGAAAATTGGGCTGGTCACTTAACTTACCTATCTATTGTTGTTGGTGTTGTTATTTTACCTCATGTTTCCTTAAAGCATACATAGCAATACTTTCAAGGCATAGTAGTGGTGAGTTTTAGAGAGGGTTATCTATGGAAAAGTATATGGCAAATTAAAAATTCTATACTACTTAAGACATTATTTAGAGCACCATTAGACCTTCTTATTTCAGTTTGGATTGCATTTGCTAATTTAGCCTCAAAAGCCACCCATGGGGCTTACATTATTGTTTGGCTCTGGAATTCCTGTTAATTAATTAATTTATTTTTATGTAGTGAAGCTCAGACTCACTATCTAATCCCAAATTCCTACAAGTGGATGTTGAATTATTTACTTCTTTATAGATTTCATTGGACCTAGCACTGAAATACTATATATAAGTGCTTAATAAAATATTTGTGGATTTGTCAAATTGGATTGTATTCTAAGATTTTGCGTTATAATTATCCATCTATCCACCCATCCATCCATTTGTCCATCCATCCATTTAATAAATACCCAATAAGTGCCTAACGTGTGCTGCTGTTGAAGCCCAGAATGCACATCGATGAAAGCCAGGCTACTCGAGTTGAAGTGGGCTGGGGGACCCTGAGCCCAGCCTGGCTGGCTTCCTCCTGGCAGCATTCGAGGCTTACAGCTGTGGATAGGATGTGTGCAGACTGCTATCCCTAGAACATCACTCTGGCCGGTACCATGCAATGTGCTGCAGATATAACAATTGATGCTTTACAGTGTTTCCCCTCCAAAAGTTTCCACTGTCATGGAACACTACATCAAAAACTAATGATGTACTGTATGGTGACTAACATAACATAATAAAAAAACAAACAAACAAAACAACAACAAAAGCTTCCACTGTCATGGGGGAGACCAAGGGGTAAAGAGACAGATCATAATCAACTTGCCTGAAGGAGTTAAGGGAAGCTACACAGAGGAGCTAGGCCTTGAATGACAGAAAAAGCCAGCAGGCTCAAAAAGCAGGAGAGCACTCCTAAGGTAGGCACGAGCATCCACAAAGATGCAGAGATACGCAAGCATTTGCCAGTGAAGAAGAGGGGGGCCTTCTGGCAGCACACATGGAGATGGAGCAGAGACACTGACAGCAGGACATCCTGCAGAGCTTGGTTGACTTTTTTTTTTAAAGGGGGGGAGGGGCAGAGGGAGAGGGACACAGAATCTTACGCAGGCTCCACGCCCAGTGTGTGAGCCCGACACAGGGCTCCGTCTCACAGCCCTGAGATCATGACCTGAGCCAAAATCAAGAGTCGGACACTTAACTGACTGAGCCACCCAGGCGTCCCTGAGCTTGGTTGACTTTTTAATCCTGAATTTTGCTCTTTATTCTGGATGCAGTGAGCAGCCACTGACGGTTTTAAATGGGGTGGCATGATCAGCCTTGCATTTCAAAAACAATACAGAAACCCCCCATGGATTCTGAGCTTCCAAAACTGGAATCCTATATCCAGATTCCAAAATGATTCGCCACTTGATATATGATGATTGTGGATTTTTCAGGAGGATTCACAGAGGTCAGTATCACAGATTCATCCCCTCTGATATTAATCGAATTTAATCCGAAATGGGAAGCTTCAACAGTGTCGAGGAAAAAGAAAGTATATTTGAAATCTAACTCCCTTATTTTAAAAGTCTTCAAAAAAGTGAGAAATATGGGACTATAACGTTTGCTCTCTTTCTCTAACTGTGCATTTCTTCTAAACAAGTTTCTAAGATTTCTCCATTGATTAAAGTTAGGACTTCACTGTGGGAACCCTTGAGTTTTAGCCAAACATAGATTACTCTTTGGATAATACTGTGCACAGTAAAATGGAATATGCCTACTTTTGTGTATCTAAAAATGATTAAGAAGTCTGTCCTGAATGTGAAAACCAGAATAAAATGATACACATTAGGTGCAAAGCAAAGAAGTAAAATACCACCTGGAAGGCAAAAAATATGGGTTTCAACATGGGCATATCTGTAGGTCTATCAAAAATATGATAAGGCAGAAAAAACTGCTTGCATTAAGATCCACATCTCTGAGTTCTCCAGAAGGCAGGCACCAGTCAAGTATGGGGAGAAAGAGCACTTCCCCGGGCAGGTCCTCCGGATAGAATGAGGTCCCGAAAGAGCAGAAATGTTAATTATTAACCTCAATGTGGGGGCCCTGCATTAAGAGTTCATATTTGTAAATGCTTTTGATCCTCAGATAAGCTGTTTTCTGTACCAGCACTCCCTCAGTAACTCCAAACTTTTTTTTTTTCAATTGAGACCTGGGGTGGGGATGGTGGGGGTTGTGTATGGGGAGGAGGAGAGTTAGAGCCCCTCCATACCTGGGAAAATGCTAATTCCTGTTTTTAAGAAAATAGGCTAAGAAAAAGCTCAAGGGAGACTAGGACATCAAAGAACTCTTCTAAAACAACTTTTTGACGATTTAAATGAAAATGAGGCAGACATATATGGATTAAATTTTCCCCTTAAAGCAGCCTGAGGTTTAAAGATTAAGGGGGAGAGAGATGGACATAAAATGTACTGGGGGTTTATTATCAGAGTTCCGACTAACCTGAAACCAAGTGCATTAACCCATGAGGTGTCCGTGCGCATGCCAGCGGGCACGCCCGCGCACGCGCACCTGCACACGCGCCTGCACACGCACGCGCGCCCGGGAAACAGTCCCCTCACAGTGGATGATTTATGCAGCTTGCCAGGAGAGAAGTAGGCCACGCCAGCCTTGAAAGCACTTTAGTTTAGTTGTTTTTACTCATGAAGGACATGTTGTCCTGTAATTATTCTGTCATTTCTTAAAAGGTGAAATCCTTAACAGGTTTGTGCTTTATGTGTTGCTCTCAGTGTTCTTGTCAGAGCACGCCTAACCGAGTCGGAATCCCCATTCCACATCTCTTTTATGAGGAACAAAGGGGAACTGGACATTTTTTTAAAAATGTGTTAAAGAATCTAGAAGAAAGAATATTAGTCAGGGAGGACGGAGATAAGATACAGAAAAATTGCAAACAACATTCCTGTTTCCTCTTTGGACTCTCAAAACACCTACAAAATGCTTTCTGTCATTAACTTTTTTTTTCTTTCTTTCTCTCTCTGTCAACAAACAAGTATAATTTTGTATCTGTATGTGATAACAGAATAGGGTAGGGTAAAAATAGCTAATGTTTAACCCAGAGACAATATGAAAAACATACAACTCCTACCAAGGTAAATGTTAAAGTTATGTTTTAATACTTAGGAGAATCTGAAGGAGATGTTGGCATTGATCGGGTGAGTTATTTGTTCTCTGTACTCCTGATAAAAATTGCAAGGTTAGTGAATTAAAAAAAAAAAAAAGTTTTAGAGCCTCAAATTTTACTGTCTCAAAGATCAAATGCAATAGGAATGCAACTTGTTTTTTTTTTTTTTTCCATATCAGAATTAATCTTTCAGTTCGAAAGGTCTAGCACTGTAAAATGTTATAGGGCATTTCTGGGCCAAGTCAGAATGAACAGTTAGCAGGCTTATCATCAACTTAAGAATGATGTTCTAATTTCATGAATTGTAAAAACTCTTTGTCTTCTCTAACTCCACAGGGAAGTCAGATCAATAGGTGAAATGTCTGTGCACTATATGGTTTTGTATGATTTGGAAAACTCTGTATATGATATAGGCAGTTACTTGCTGGTGAATTCTCAAGGGTAGGCCTCCTCTGGAGGTTCTTAAGCTATGATCATTAAACACAGCTTCATTTAGACCCAATTCATAGCAACACAACCACTGATCATTCTATCAGCTACCTGCCCTCTGCTAAGGCATTTTAATAATTAAAATTTTCTTTTGTCCTCTAACCTCCATCCTAATGCTCAGAAATCTCTGTTAACTTGAACTTTTGAAACCATGACCCAAAATAATCATGGAAGTTAAAGCTGAGATTCATCCAGTGCACAATGACTCATAGCTACAGTGTTGTTTATGTCTGGAGTCTTTTCTGATTTTGTGGCAACAAATTTGTTGGTCAGTATTCTTCCCAAACTGGTTGTTACATGTTTTGAATATTATCCATGAAAGGATGCACAGTGTCCTAAATTCCCCAGGTTAGTGTTACTACGTCTCAATTAACATTGCCATCGACTTGTTTCAGTCCCTAGTCATATCTTGCCAAGAATATTGCCAAAGGCCCTAATAACGGCGTGAGATCACTTGTGTTCACCACAGGATACAAGCATGTGGAGATAGGTCTAGGTTGGCAAGGCTGCTTACAGGGCTCTATTATTATGATAGATTTAGTACATTCAAAAAAAATAAAGAGAAAGGATTTAGGGAAGATAGAAACAAAGAAGGTAGTTTTGGTTCAAGAAAGATGGGCTAACATCAGAGGAAAGAGATGATTCTGAAGACGACAGCACATCTACAGTCCGTGTCCTGCAGCCAGCCTTGCAGACTTTTGTCTGAGTCTCGTGTGGCTGTGGGTGAAAACCACAACTTAATTTCACCTCAATCCCAACAGAACACTGGAAGGGTAGCCCTTGGCAACATTGATTTCAGCATCTTCTGCCTCCAGGGGAAGACGTGTCCTTGGTAAAGACCTCAGTTCCATCAGTGACCTTGGTGTAGATGCCAATGGGCAGCCACAGAAACAGCAGGCTTTGCCCCTTGACTATGCATTAGCAACAGAACAGTCTTTTTGGACATTGACAACAACCAGGGACATGACCACAGCTAGCCAGTGTTCTCATGCATCCATTCACTGATCCCAACCAATATTCATGAATTCCTGCTATATTCCAAGAACTAGGGGTTATGGATAAAGCAGTAAAAATAACATATCTACCTTTCTGATCATTAAGTACAGTGAGAAATGTATTTTCTCTCCCAGTTGAGTACACATACATGCATATGTACACACCTACCCATGTATTCCGAAACGAAGTTTCATGAAACAATGCTGACCCTTGCCATACAATGCATTCTGATATTTTCTACATCCAACTGATACTTTCTATTATATTGTATCCGATTTTCTTTTGTGTTAAAAAATATGCTGCTTGGTCCTACTAAATTGATTTATGGACCATTAATGGATTCTGACCCACAGTATAAAAACACTTTCCTAATAAGAATTACAACTGTTAGATTTAATATCTATTAAACATTTACTATGTGCTAGGCACTGTTCTAAGTACTCTACATATACTAACTTATTTATTCCTTATAACTTGACTGTATTCACTTAGCTAGGAAGTGGAGGAGGCAGGACTTAGTCCCAGGCAGCCTTGCTGGGACACACTTAAACAGGGAAGAGGTGGAATAGTGAATATCACAAAATGGCCAAAGGGACTTGACCATAAGGAGACACCTCTGATGATTCTCAGATCTATTTGTGAAAAAAAAATTAGTGGGAGTGATCTGTGCATGGTCAGGAAAATAATGCCTTGTGAATGTTCCTGCAAACCTATTTTTACCCCTGGGGTGTTAAGGCCTGGAAAATACAAGTGATACTTCACTCCATCTCTGCTTCTGCTAGAGTTAAGTGTTGTCAGTGCAAGTCTGATGTTTTCATCCCCTGATTTCAGAACTTTCAGCGCATCTCCAGGGTCTACTTGATAAAATCCACTTGCCTTAGTGTGGAGTGTGTGTTTCTTCTGCCCCACCCTTGGCTACCAAACTGGAGGTCAGCAGCAGTTCCCTCACCCTCCCAGCCAGCAGTTGTGTGGAATACCATGACAGTGGGTAAAGCATTCTGTACATCCACAGATAGTAGTTTTGACAGAAGCATTGTATACAGGGAAAGCAAATTCATACTCAGGACAAGTGTCCATTCCAGTAAGAATAAAGCATTGCCTCTCCCATGATAAAAGCAGTGCAATGCAATCAACCAGGTAGCTGGTTGATCACCCTAGAGAATGGTGCCATATCAGGGACACTGTGCTGGTCTCTGATGCTGGCATATGATGCATTCAGCAATGGCTGATGCCAGGTTGGTGTTGGTAAATGGAAGTCTATATTGCTGAGCCCGTGTATAACCTGCCTCCCTTCCAGCAGGGCCACAGGGTTCATGAGCCCCTTGGTCAGTGACAGGCGTGGCTGTGGGAAAAGAGGCTGATGGATATCCACAGGATAGTTCATCCTGTCCACTTGATTATTAAAATCCTTCTCTGCTAGAGTTCCCCTTTGGTAATCATCGACATGGGACACAAATATCTTCACATTTTTTTTTTTGCCCATTTAGAGAGGTCTATCCACATACCTCTTCTCCAGATTTCTTTGTTGCCAAATTTCCAATCATGTTCCTTCCAATTCCCTAACCATCTGGCTAAACCATTGGCCACCGCCCATGAATCTATATGAAACCCTACCTCTTGCCATTTACCGTGCAGTGTATCTAGGTGTCCTGCTTGAAGTTCTGTCCACTGGAGGATTTCCCGTTATCGCTGTCTTTCAAGGATGTCCCAGAAAGGGCAGTGTTGTGCTGCAGCTGCTCAGTTTTGGGTGATGCCTGAATATCATGCAGAAACATCTGTAAACTAGGCTTGAGCTTTCTCTTCCTCAGTCAACTGGTAATACAAAATATACATGTGTATATATTTGTGTCTTATATTCAGTCTGATTTGCAAATAAATAAAACCCAAAAAATCAGTTTTTGGTCAAGCTGGATCTCATGAGGTAGGTCAAGCTGGTATGTAAATTAAAAACTGTATATCATCAGAACCCTTAAATTTCAAAAAGTAACAGTAAGTATAGTCTAATTTATCACTAAGTTCCACATAGCCAATTTTCCTCTACCACTGGACTAGATAGTTTCTTTGGTTGAGCATCAGATAATATGGTTAGCTTGCCAGACAAGTAGCTAGAGAGCGTGCTACAAGACTTACATACTCTAATTTTAAACACCAGAGAAACAATGGCAGAGCAAGATGCTTACCACTTGAGAGGCACGTGAGAACTGAGACCCTAAGACAGAATAGAAAATTCAAACCTCTCGGGGCACCTGGGTGGCGCAGTCGTTAAGCATCTGCCTTCAGCTCAGGTCATGATCCCAGGGTCCTGGGATTGAGCCCCGCATTGGGCTCCCTGCTCCGCGGGAAGCCTGCTTCTCCCTCTCCCACTCCCCCTGCTTGTGTTCCCTCTCTCGCTGTGTCTCTCTCTGTCAAATAAATAAATAAAATCTTGGGGCGCCTGGGTGGCTCAGTCGGTTAAGCGTCTGCCTTCGGCTCAGGTCATGATCCCAGCGTCCTGGGATCGAGCCCCGCATCGGGCTCCCTGCTCAGCAGAGAGTCTGCTTCTCCCTCTCCCTCGGCCTGCCTCTCTGCCTACCTGTACTCTCTCTCTATATCTCTGTCAAATAAATAAATAAAATATTAAAAAAAAAAAAAATAAAATCTTAAAAAAAAAGACAATTCACACCTCTCATCTCATACTTAAATAAAAACAGAAATAGGAAACCAACCAGCCAGTCAACCCAGGGTAGGGTTTATTTTCAAAGTCAATATTAAACTCTACTACAATAAAAACAACTATTTATTGGACACCTATTCTCTTCTAGAAACACGCTAAGTTCTGGGGATATATAGCTGCCCATATCTTGTCATTGTTGACATTCTGCATTAAAGACAAAACACATATCTTCACCCTGAAGGGGCTTACATTCTGAAAGATATAAAGGATAATTACCAACAGTGTTAAATGAAATTCATAGAAACACAACTCTCTTTTTCTTTCTCTAGTCACTTAATAGTTACAGAAAAATCTATGGTTATTATCATCATTAAACAGACAATTGTGACTTAAAGAGATCACTTAACCAATGTCCCTAAACTAGTATAAGGTAAAAATGAGATTTCTGTTTGGGTCTAAATCTCTTCACCAAATGAAGCTCTTACAGAAAGATAGCAAATGAACAGTTCAGTTCCTCCTCAGTGAGAACCTTTTGAGTTGACCCCTTTACCTTAGTTACCCATCCACAGTTTATGTGGTGTAAACAATAAAAAGTGCTGGGTTCAAATTCTGACTTCTTTATTGCCTGATTGTGTGACCTTGGCAAAGTCATTTAATTTTGCTCATCCTCATTTGGTTAAATAGTAAGTAGCTTATATTATTGGCAAGTCTTAAATATTCAAGTATTTTGTAATTTGAAGAGTTGAATCCAAATGTAAAATGCCATCCGCATTTCTTGGTAATGTCACAAGAGGCTAAATGGAAGTTAAAAAGAGTAACAATTTTGAAAACTCTCTATATCAGTATTTTACCCAAAAATGATCATCTTCATTATAAAATATAAAATCAAAAGGAATCAAAATAAAATTCAAGAAAATCATTAATTCCTGAAAGAATCAGATGGGAGAATTAGAAGATCTCTATCTGAAAGGCAGGACAGTGAGCACCTATGCAGACCAGCAGAATGGTGTTAGCCTTGTCACTTACCTCTTCAGGCCTCGATTTCCTCCTTTATAAAAGTATGGGGTTGTGCTAAATAATCTTCAGGTGCCCTTACAGGCCTCACGTTTTGTCAGTCAAGACTTTCAGGATCCTCTGTGACTGCCTCCATCTACTTCATTCTGAGCAGACTGGAGAATCTTACAAAATCTTTCACCCAACTGATCGAGTGCATTTTAACCGCAGAAACTCTAAAGATAGTGTGTGTTTGGTCTGCTTCTCCGAACCGAATGACCTCTCAGCTTTGTAAAATGTATCTTTCACTGACTTCAATACCAACCTCTTAATCCCTGGAAATTAATTGAGGGAATTTGAGTTTGAATTTCCTTGGTGTTATTGGTGTATGGAAAATCTTGTTACTTAAATCTCACTGTTGTGTGTTACATTGTAATTTTTAAGAGATCATCATAGCAATCTCCTATTTCTGTTAACTCTCTCTGAAAATCCAAATGGGTTTATTTCTTCAATTGCTAATAACCTTACCCAGTCAGACAAATTATCAAGTATATGGACTATGGTTGAACACAAACTCATTTCATTTGATGAAGGCAAGAAAAATATAAAGATTTCCATTTTGAGAGTAAAACTGCCAGGGTGAATTACTTGGAATGCAGTTCAATGTGATGAAATGCCATAAATTATACTGAAAATTTCTTTGTGTAGGTATTCAGCTCTGTATGCTTTTATTGATAAAACAGCTTTTTTTTTTTTTTTTTTTTTTTTACAAGGAGTAACAATTACTTTTCCCTGGAAGAGGACTTGACTTTTATTAGCTGACTACAGCACTAGTACAAAAACTCTTATTGTCTTATGCTCATTTTAGCAGAAAAAAATATCTCCCTAATAAGGCCGGCCTGGTATCCTCAGTATAATGTCACCTGCCTTGTGTCCTTTTGGTCTCTCCCGTAAGAGCAGCTCAAGAGAGCAAGTCAGTTCACTCAAGTTAAAAGCAGGAACCAAGGTGAAAACAAAGTATTCTCAGATACAACATAACAAATGTACTGCTTCATAAAGATGCTTTTTCAAACAAAAGTCTGGCAGAGCTCAGGAATCCGAACAGAAGGTAATACAGAGTTCTACCAGGCTGCACTTGTAGCTCTTGAAGTATGCTGCATGATTCCCCACATACTTTTCCCCGACTGGGCATGCGTTTTGGCAGTCGGTCTTCTGCTTAGATTCTGCCATTTGATTTTCAAGAACTTGCTAGAGTATACAAAAGTTAAAAAAAAAAAAAAAAAAAAAAACCACACACACACACACACACACACACACACACCCACCAAGGTTTTTATGTTCCATATCCTTGAGCAGAGTCTTCAACAGCGACCAGCTGCATTCCAAAGAGACCTGTCTGAGAACTTGGACGAAACCTCTACGAGTCAGAGAGGAAGGGGCCTCATTCCCTGTGCATTAGTCACTCTGTAAAAGATTAATCCTAATAAGCTACTTTCTCCAGGCAGGCACACCCAGGCTTTGCATTACATACCTATGATTTCTCAATATTTAGGCCAAAATGTGTACACTCAGATGCTCACACATATCGTCTTTCCAGAAACCATTAACCACAGTATTAACTGTAATAACTTAGTGAGGTTCAGGAATGAGGCCAAGCAGGGGGTTGTTTCGAGTTGCTGGGGAAGCACTTGTTAAAGCGTGTAAAAGAACACGTTGATGGAACTTATGTTTCTAAAAACACAGCCCGAAGAAAAGCCGGCTCACTATCTTTTTGTTTCATCTTTTCTACACTGCCCTCCCTTCCTGCGTCTTTGCTAGGTCAGTTTCAGCAGGTAGTGCTGCTCGCTTAATTGATTTCATCAGGTAATGGCAGCCACCATGATGGAGTTTGAAGTTTTATACTCAAGAAATCAGCATGGAGACAGAACTTCCTGATACCTTTGCCAGACCCTGGGAGGACAACTACACACAGGGCCGCTACGCTGACCCGAGCCTTTGCCGCAGTTCACTACCTTTGCACCGTGACACCACCCTACACTGGCCCACCGCTGCGGAGCTGGGGGACAGGCTTGTTGCTGTGGCTAGGAGTTCAGAGTTTATGCCTAGACGCCCTTATTCCAGTGCAGTTCCAAAATTAAATCTCATTTAGATTCCATGACTGCTTTGCCTTATGAAAAGGGTTTTTTAAAATCATTCTTCTCACCTATCTCTTGGGACTTTCATGACTATTGAGATTGAGAAGACAAAAAGGTAAAGAAACCGAAAGAGATTTAAAAAAATCGAGATAAAACAAAGAGGGATGTGAAGCAGAGAGAAGCATAAATCTAGTGGTAGGATCAAATATGAATTTGAACTTAATGAATTTGAGAATAAATGTTAATTTTACTGAGACACACATACACACACGTACACACACACACATGCGCACACACACATATCGCAGTCCTACGTGATGTTGATTTATCAAGCAGATTGTGACACGCTCTCTCACCTTCAAAGGCTTACATTTCAGTGGGGGAAACAGGTCAATGATATTTGCTAACATTACTTTTGTCATCTGTGTCAAGCTTTGAGCAATACACACGGTAGGCTGTTATCACTTTTAATCCTCTGTACACTATATGGCTAAGTACTGTTAGTATTCCCATCTCATAGATTAGGAATCTAAGGCTTGGAAAAATTAAGTAACCTTGCCTAACATCACACAACTGATACAGAGACCACCCAGGAATCAAGCACAGATCTTCTAAACTCAGGAATCATGTTCGTTAGGATCATGATATCGTGTCTCACCAAGAACACAGTGAATAATAATAGAAGCAGATTGGAATAAAGACTAAAGAAAAGGTAGGAAAAAGTTGGTTGGGAGAACAAAGAAAGGGATACTTCATTTTAAGCAGCTTTATTAGGAAGTTACTGTTGATCGCTGTTGATCCATGGCTGTTTCGATGACTTCAAGATGTTACAAAGGGTCTTGAGCGTCAGTTTCAGGTGCTTGGGTGTTGTTGCAGTAACCGACCGAGGTGCCCTTCTCCCCTTTCTGATTCAGAGTAAACACCCCAGGCTCTGTGCACATCAGACCCAGCACACTTTGTTTTGTGGGAAGTAGCAGAGCAATCGATGTGCTCTTGCACCTGAGGTGAACAGCCTGTCAAATCAAAGAACAAGAACCAACAGAATATGGTGTTAGGACCACAAGAATTTGCAGAAGCAGCAGGAACAGCCAGTTTGTGTGCACACAGCCTTCCTTTCCCCATGAGAATGTAGATTCCATGAGGTCTGGGACATTCCATACCTTGCACGTTGCCACAGTGTCAGCAACTAACATGGTGCTCTGTGAATGTAACCAAATAAGTCGATGAGTTGAAGCAATGTTAGCAGGCTCTGCGAGAACTGGGCCTCATCATAGGCTCTCCCAGGTGACGTTACCCATAACTTTGCTCACCATTCCATCTTACGCCTCAGACCTTCCTTCTGGCTTTATGTTTCTTTGACCGGAAGTATATTCTTCAATCCTCATTCCTTCACTGAGATTCTACTTATGATAAACTCAGTATTTTTTAAGAACATTGACTTTATCCCCATTCTTGAGTAATAGTTAATTAATTATATATGTAATAGTCTGGTTCCATACTTGATGTTTGACTGCTGGTCCCTTTCAAGTCTCACCACTTGCCCATCTCCTCCTGCCACTCATCTGTGAAAGCTGTTGAGAAAGCCTGGGTGCTCCCTCTTTTAGAGTCAACAGGAAGTTCAAACCATGCACACATGGTCCACACAAGAGAACTCCTAACCCATATACAGCCCCTAACCCCACCATAAACTCCAATCCATCTGCCTCCCTCTGCTATCAAACCATATATTGGACCCGCTGGAGAACCTGCCCCGTTCTCCCCATATCCTTTCCATATCCTCTTGGTGTATGTGTGGCATTGTTAGTTTCAACATCTGAACCATATTTTGGTTGAGAGTGGATCCATTCTGTCTTTGAGGAGTGACCATGGCAATTGGTGAAAGTATCTGAGCAACGACTTCTTCTCTCACTTTGGCTTGCTAAATGACACTGCTGCCTGCTGACTAGGATGTTCTTTTAGTTGTGTGGCTGCCTCCTGGAAAGTTTGTGCCTTGAACTGTGCTTCTTCATACTGGGTTTGCTGAGTCCTACTAAACCTAAGTTGGAAGCTTTGCTGATTGGCATTTAAGGACGGGGATGTGGGATTGGGACCCTTTACAGGGACCCTGAATTGTGTGCTCAGCACAGACCTAACTGAATGTCTCAGATTGAATTGTTTTTCTTGATTACATCATAAGCCATGACTAATGCTAGTATAATGGGAACAACTCTTACCTTGTGACTGTTGGTTTTGACTCTCAAACAGGTATTGGTTCCCATCCTATAGAGCTCTCGGGAGAAAAACAGATATCTGGTATATGATACAGGCCCATTCGGTGGTCACTCATACGGAGGAAGAACAACATTCACCATGTGGGGAGCTGGCATCCATGCTCCAACAAGCAGATTTCTCACTGGGATCCAACAAAATGCCAGTGTTACTGCTGCTAACTATGCCGCTGTCACCAAAAAAGATTTTGATACTCAGGATTATAGGGCTAACAGCCATGACACCCCTGTGGCACAGCCAAGTCATTATTAATTCAGCCGTTGCCACGGGGGAGGCCCCTAACCCTGTTGAAACTAACATGAAATTCAAAGGAGGAAGAAATGTAAGTATAAATATAAAATATAATATATAAAATATAAAAATAAATAAAAGGGATAAAGTCAAAAACAAACAAACAAACAAACAAAAAACCCCTAAATTTAAAAAAATCCCTGAATACAGGGTAAAGGAAACAAAAATATGAACACAAAAGTCTATACATTGACCCAATTAGAAATCCCAATTTACTAAAAGAAATTATCTTACAAAAAGACAAAACCGATTGGTTTTTGTGCCTTTATAACATAGGTTGTGAATTAACTTTAACATCTACTGAGATATGTCAATGGGCACACTTCATGACCTTAATCAATACTGGGGCTCAAATTACAGTTATCCTTGGAGATTCCACTAAATTCAAATGATATCCCACCTGTAATCTTAGGGGAGTTGTTGAACATAATGTAGAGCACAAACAGATATGATACATCTTAACCGCTGGAACTATTACTTTGCTTTAATTTCCCATAGCCATATTACCCAGTGCCCTAAAATACCCCATAATGAAGACAAATACTCTGCTTCAGTGATAAATAAACTAAAATTAAATTCTTTGGGACTTAGAGTTGGCTTGGCAAAAAAGATCTGATGAACATTTTCACTGCCCTGCCCCCACTTAAAACAGTCAATATGCCCACTATAAATTAAAATAAGGCTTGTAAGGATTGAAACCTATTATATAAGACTGATTTAGAAAAGGGTGAGCATCTTCACCATTTTTCTATTTAAAAATCCGATTTGGTCGTTTTCAACCTGGATAGAATGAATAGCATGATGGATTACTATATCTTATGATGGATTACTACAACCATAACACTGTGGTCCTCATATGCAAAAAGCTTAAACCATGTAAACCCTGGATCATGCAAGGAAATCCTCACTTCAGCCCCGAACTATGTAACCATCATAAGACAGTTCCATACCATACTCTCTCAGGTTCTTTTCAGAACTGCCTGGGAGTCTATTCTCTCCATAAAGCCACATTGTGTGATCAATAAATCTTTTCATACTTTGTTGGTGTTTGTGTGGCACCATCAGTCATGATATTTGACCTGAAATTTGGGTGGAGACTTCATCCATCTCTGCAGGGTGATCACAACAGCATAGTTTCAGTTGATGACTATTTGGGTTCAACATACTGAAAGTACTCTCTTTGATTGTTAGTATTGCTATTGATAATTCTGTTGTCAGTATATTTTTATTCTTTCAAAAGTGTTCTTTCTTTTCTTTGGATACTTTTAGAAGCTTTTTAAAAATTTGATGTTCTGCAGGGCCTGGGTGGCTCAGTCGGTTAAGTGCCTTTGGCTCAGGTCATGATCTCAGGGTCCTGGGATCAGCCCTGCATCAGGCTCCCTGCTCAGTGGGGAGTCTGCTTCTCCTTCTCCCTCTGATCCTTCCCCTGCTCATGGTCTCTCTCTCTCTCAAATAAAAACATAAAACCTTTTTAAAAAAATTTTGTGTTCTGAAGTTTCAGTATGATGTGTCTAGGTGTGGATTCAATTATATTTATTATGTTTGAGATTAGTTGTACTGCCTGAATCTGATAATTCACATTCATATAAATTTGGAACAATTTCTCAATTATCATTTCAATATTGTCTCTTCTCCATTCTCTCTGTTCTCTTCTTCTGGACTCCTTCAGAATATATGTTTGACTTTTTAATTTGATCCTCTATGTCTCTTAAACTCTCTTCCATTTTATCCTTCTCTTTATCTTTCTATACTACATCATGAGAATATTTTCCAGAGATCTATCCTCCTGTTTCCTAATTCTCTCTTTAGCTAGATCTAATCTTGTGTTTAAATGGATCATTAGTTTTATATTTTTAAGGACTATCTTTAAAAATTTTACATGTTCTATTTCCCGTTTCAATAGCTGTCTAGTCTTTTTTATGGTATCTTATTCCTGTATCATGTTCTCACTGCTTTTGAAAGTATTTACTTATTTTAAACATAATTATTTTATAGTATCTAAACTTCTTATGTGAGAGTAGGATGCATATATAAATATAATCCTCTTATTCCTGCGTGTGATCACTCTTGTTCATGGTGAATTATTTTCTCGTATGTTTTGTAAATTCTGAATTGTGAGAGTTGGTTTTGAATAAAGATTTATCTGTGAGAATCGTATTTAGCCTGTTGGGAGGGTCTAACCCTTCATCATTTTTTTGTGTGTGTTTGACTGTATACATCATCCCAGCTTAGACCCATGACATGTAAATTTCTTAGTTTGAGAGGGTTCTTGCTCACACTGCTAGTATAAATTTGAGAGCACACGTGCCTAATGGAAAGAAGAAGATTGTAAATTCTCAAGTGTGTAATTCCTTCCCCCTCCCACTTAGAGCTTATGTTTATACAGAAAAGCATCCTTATTTTTATGTACAGGTGGGTAGGGTTCTTAAACTTATGCTGCCTGGTTTCAGATTTATAAATAAGGTCTCAGTTATTACTCTCTCCCTTACTATGGCTTCTACACCTTGCCTCTTATTCCTTGGTTTCTGAATCTGGTAACCTCTTCCTACTAGCACTGAAGTACCAGCTTCAGCTCACTGCACTTCTTGTCAATCAATTTTCTGGCCTATCCACTTAAAAGGATGTATGTTATATATTTGTTTTGCTAAAATTTCTAGGTGTTTCATTGCTGGGAGAGTTTTTAGGCTATCTGATTTGTCATTGCTTAGAAATGGAAGTTCTCAAAAAAAAAATTTCTTTCCTTTGTTCTCTAGTATGTACCTAGTGTACTTTGAAACTGGAAAGCACAAGAATGTCAAATTTCGTAGGTGTCTGGATGCATTTGGAGTATATAAAGGAGTGGTATTTCTACATATTAGCCTAGACCCTTTATGGCACCAATTTCTCTGATGCAAGATGGAAAGTAGCTGTGTTGTGTTGGTATATGTGCATACTTATCATAAATGCATATTTATTTGTGTACTTAAATGGATACATATATAGCCATAGATATTTTACTTTGGAAATCACTGCTTGTCAGCCTCTGATTCTGTCTTACCCAGCTGTGTTTCTTAATTACTTCTCCTGAGGGGTGACACTCACCATAGTTCCCAAAGCCGTCAATATATTTTTTTCCCTCACAATCCTAGTGCAGCAGAATCTGATCACCTCAGCCCTAACCACTGTGCTCTTACATTTTGTGTGCTATTAATTAGATCAAGGACCCAGTGCTCCTACAATGGCCATTGAGCTCCTGAGTGAATGCCTTTCTTCATGTGCCCAAAGTTCCTCGACTGAGGTTTGTATGCTTTTGTTTTAGTTTCTGCCCACCGTCTGGAAAATCCCTATTCTGAGATACCCTAGCCCTGAATCTGATTCTGCTGGCCAATGTCTTGCCCTAAGAACAAAATACTTCCCCTCAGCTGCTGATATGATGATAGAGGTACTACAACCGTCTTCAAGCCTCTCGAAGGATTCTCCCAAGTATTGTTTACCTTGTGTTCTCTACCTCTATGAGCTTCCTATTGACCTGAGGCCCTGGGGCCTCCTCTTGGGAAACCTAGTATGTCATATTTTCTAAGTTGTTTGTACTAGCCATGTTCTTGAGACACCACAGCCTACATATCTTTTCCCTATTCATGAGAGGTATCGTGAGTGCTTATAACCAAGTTTCCAGAGAAGTTATCTACTACTTATATAAAGCAAATAAAAACTGTAATCCCTATGAGTGACTAAATATATATTTATACATATTCTCTTCATTTTATAAACAAAACACATAAACAGAAGCTGCAGTGCCAAAATATTAATGTGGGCTAGTAATTTTGAAATTTATTTGCAAGGTTGCCTTTGCTATCAATCCTTAAAGTAGACCTAAGACCTCTTTATCTCTGAATTTTTATTTTTACAATATGATTATGCTTTCCATGAGTGTTCTTATTATGAGCATTCAATTCCTATTCTCTCAACAATTAGCTTAGAGTCATGATACAAAATGTGCCATAAAAATTGGCCACTTGAAATGTTCAACCTCAAAACACAGATACTCTCAATCTTTTAGTAATAGGACAAAACTCTTATTTTAGTCCTCGATGAATATGAGAGAGAAAAAGAACTCACAAAATTAGTGGATGAGGGAATAGAACCAATTAGAACAGGAACATAGTGCCAACAAGGGTTTTAAGAGAATGAGGGATGAGCTATGAGAGAACATGGGGATGAGGACAAAATTGCAAGGAAATGAAGAAGGAGCTATTCAAAGAATGAGAAGAAATGGTCTGCAGAGAAGGCCAGAAAGGACTGGGAAACATTTTCAATTACCAAGACAAAGGAACTGGGCAAACACTTCTAAAATGGTAGAAAAGAACAAAGAGCCTGCTGCAGAGAAAAAGGCCCCCCCTTTTTTTTTCCGGGGGGATGGTGTTTGGAGGTAGAATTTGGTGGAGTCCTCTGGCAGACATTTATTCAACTGAATCTTGTAAAATTTATTTCTGGAATTTAGAATTGGAAAGTTGGATGTAACAGAATATTTATGTAAAAAAAAACTATGTAAAATATACCAATAGCAAAAATATGAAGTCTTATATAACTTTTAAAACATTAATCTTATTTTTCCCCAGGAAATGATTATAATTCCATCCACAACCATAAGAAAGATTAATGTGAAATTTAAAAAACCTTCACATGCTCAAATTATTCTTAATAATCTGGAGATAGAATGTGTTTTGTGGGACTCAGAAATAAAAATAAAGTATATAAAAGTACACCATCAAGTAAAAAACCAGCTGAGGCCTATTTTTTTTTTAAAGTCTTAATATCTACTAAGCAGCCTACATAAAAGAACCATGTATCTTAACATATTTGTCATACTCAAACATATTAGTCATATTCAATACATTTTAAAATACCACCATATATATACCTCATAAATGTAATTCAGAAAAACTTTGCTAATTTTCACTTCCCTAATCTGCAAACCCCCAATTCTCACAAAGAACCCCGCAGCCTCATTTCACTTCTCAGCAAAGATTTAATAGCTGAGAGCTCTATCATGTTCTCATATTACTGAAACTTCATTATTTTTACATGCCACACTACAGGACATTTACTAATATACTATTAAGTATTATCATAAATAATTAAAATGCAACCACACTTGACAAAACGAAAGAACAAAGTGTATTTTGTGTTGCAGTCAACTGGTGTGTAGGTTGGCCAGAGTGAGTTAAGCACATATTTTAAAAATAGAAAATCAATTACTAAGAGCAACCTCCGTTGGACTGCAATGGGCCTACCTCTCATTAGTGTGAGTTAGTGAGGTCTTTTCCTAGCTCCTACCTGCCAATTAAATCAAACAGTCATTATATCATTATCACTGTTAAGCTGGAAAAAAAATATGCTTTCCATTCCTTGTTGATTTGGTATATCCAGCTTTTTTACCACTTCTCCCTTGCCTCTCACACTCTGAGGCAAGAATTCACAGTCTTATTAATTGGTCACCATATATTTAGAAGCACGTACCAGGTGGTCAGCACTATATGGACAATGCTCAGGATACGTAAGTGTAAGTAATAGTCTTTGCCTTCAAGGAGTTGACAATATAATTTGGGAAACAAGATTAGCATAGAAGAAGAAGAAAAAAAAAAAAGAGTGACCTGCATCAGAACACATATAATTAAGTTTTCAATTGTGTGGTCTTCATCCCTGGAGCTACGTATTAGAGGACGCTGAATCCAGAAAAACTGCCCAGATACTATGAGCCTGGATTAAGTGTTGGTCACTTGTGCTCTGTCAGCATCCTGCATTTAACTGTGTCAAACGTTGCCTGACGACATAGCAATAATGGAATCCATGTAGCGTAACCTAACATCTCTCACCAGACCGCGTGAGTCTTGAAGACAGAGGCTGGATC
Organism: Halichoerus grypus; assembly: GCF_964656455.1. NCBI lineage: Eukaryota > Metazoa > Chordata > Mammalia > Carnivora > Phocidae > Halichoerus > Halichoerus grypus. The sequence goes on along the minus strand of NC_135716.1, from coordinate 115,619,137 downwards.
TCGTTCACAGCACTGTTCCCCTCCCATGGAGCGCCAGGTACAGAAAGTGGTGGGGAGCACAGGGCCAGAGGAAGTTGGAGACATAAGTGGGGCTGCACGCGGGGCTTCCTCGTGGCCCTGCTGCTGTTTGGCCATGAGCGCGCCTCCCCCCCCCCAGCAACGGGGGCAACCAGTGAAGGCTCTGCTACTGGCAAAATGGCACGAGCAAATTCAAGTTTTGAAAAGAGCCCTCCATCCACAGTGTACTGAAGAGGGGAGGAAAATGAAGGCAGGGAGCTCAGATAATTTGAAATAAACATTTAGTTAAGTAAGGAGGGGCAGCCAAAATTAACATGTGTTTGTGGTGTGATTTACCCAAATTTGGGTAATAGCCAGATTTTCTTGGCCAGTAACATGGAAGTGTGGTTATTGCTCTGTTATTATGAATCAGCTCATTATTTCTGAAGGTAAACATCTTACATTACATTACTATCACTTTTGATAATCTTTGATCGTCTGGAATATGTACTGTGTTAGAAGTTAACTATAGAGATTGAAGTAAATTAAAGGTGATACAGAAATAGTCTCAACAAGTTTTACTTGCTATTCTAGTGGGTGGCTCGGCTGAGGTACTCCAAATGGAATATTTTGTTGTCTAAATCTATTCGTAGTCGCTAATCTTGTGAGGTATGCAGTCCAGATCGCCGCATCTTAAATAATAGTTCACTGTCCCCTTTGTTGGGGAATATGAAATTGCTCAATCAGTGTGCAAGAAAATAAAATGATTTGAGCCTTTAGGGCTCCCACGGTAAACTGTTACTCTGGGTTTCTAGGAGATGTGGCTCTGGGCTGGGATTGGAGTTAGGGGGCAGCATGAAGTTTTCGCGTGTTGCAGCTAATTCTACCTGATCCTAGCAGGACAATGGTTTCCGCCTCATGTTACTCTCTCTCCTTTAAGCCTTTCAATAGCTCTCCATTGCTCTTTGGATCACTTCCAAAGCTTTAATAGGGTCTGCCAAGCCCTGCATGGACTGGCTGCCTCCCACTACACTCCAGCTTCATTTCCCACCTTTCCCTCCAGGTGTTCAGGTACACAGGTCTTCAAGTTCCTGAAATGTGCCCTTCTTTCTTCAACAAAGGATGTGTGACCTCTTTGCGTACTCTGCCTGGGATGTTCTCTCCCCCATTCCAAACCCCACCTCCAACTCTGGCTATTTAATTGAGTCCTACAGTTTCTTTAAATCCTAGTTCATTGATGATTTTTTTCTGGCAAGGCTCCTCTGAGACCCTCTTCCCAGGACCTCCCCCCACCCAGACTAGGTAAAACGGGCTCATTTTATGCCCAAGTAACACTATAGGATTATTGTTCACAGCACTTACACTTTACTTTTAATTACTTAATTTCTATCATTATTTGATGGAGGCTTCCCTCTTATCAGACTGTGAGCTCTGCGAGGATAGTAAGCATGTCTCCTTTTGTGCAACATCATATCCCTAGAGGTAAGCACAGTACCCAGTACATCCTAAGTGCTCAATAAACATTTTCGAATAAATAAATGACTGAGTGAATGAGTACCTAACTCTAATAATAGTATGTTCCTTACCATTTTCCCCTCTCTCTGTGATCTCATAACCATGCGCTGGAACTTGGATTTTTGTCTGTATTCACTTTGGGTCAGTCACTCTTTAGGTGCAATTGGACACGCTCCCATTGTCCTCCACAGAGTGGCAAGCGAGGGTACGATACCCACCATGGCAGAGGCTTAGTTCCAGGAAGTCCAATATAAGTCCATAGGGGGAAACATTTTGATTTCCCATTGTGCTCTCTAGCAGCTGAGAAAAGACAATAAAACAAAAACACAAAAGGGCCAAGAAGCCTTAAAGAGATCTCCGATGTACTAGACCTTTTGGCTTATCCTCTGTCATTTAAAAGAGATACTCTGGATGTTATGAGTCTGTATATTTTATTTTTCTAGATAAAAAGGTAAGATTTAAACAGAGTTGGCCTCAAGTAAAAAATAGCAATGGCACTAAAATTCGTGGATAATTAGACCCTCATAAATTCACTTAAAAGTTCATCTTTCAGGCTCTTCCGGTGGGATTTCTAGAAGCATAAATAGCGTGGATGTTCCTCACAACTTGGGAGAAGCACGGTTTGTTTCTCTCCTTTCCTGTCATGTGTGTGTGGGAATCCTACCATCCCCATAAAGAGAAACTACTGAAGGGCAACCATAACTTTTGCCTAATTGTGCATGCCTTTCATTCCATCCTTACTGTTCTTTGCACAAAAGCAGCCATCATGGCAGTGGGGACAGAAAGCTTTGGGGCAGATGGTCGCCGGGAGATGGAGAAAGGCAACAGGTCATTATGAAGTAGGGACAACCAAAGTCACAATTCGTCTCACTGTTGGCTCTGCAGGCCAGAGTTCCCGCAATTTGCTCCGGCTTCTGGTTGTCACAGGCACAGCCCTGGAAGGCGCCACCGAGCGCCGCCCCCATGGGAATGGACAGGGACTGACTCCAGCAGCATCAGCTGTAGGAATGCAAACATGCTCTCAGGGGTGCAAGCAGCAAAGCCTGCCAGGGGCCTTCTGGGAGACTTGTTTTTAGACCTCTTTAAAGTTGCAGTAAAACGGCAGAAAGTAGTTTTGAATCCTCTTTTGAATAATTTTATCGTCTGTTCCCTTTGCCACAGGGGGGGTAATGTTGATAAACTGCTAAATAATCAACTTTTGTATATTTCATTTGAAAACTTTAAAATTTTAAATACTCACTTTATGGCCCTGATAAAGCATGACAGGGACTCAGTGCTGGCCTCCATGCACTCCTCTGGTGGGTGGATTTGAGATGCTTGGTTTAATAGCACACTAAGGGATTGTCACTGGCCCGAATCCCACCCCCAGCCCATGACTCACTGATTGGAGAGGGTTACTATGCCTGGGAAGCAAGTTTCACATATTTCCAGGGAAGAGGCTGGGCCCGAGATAGAAGTAGAATCTAGTCTTCCAATGTTGATTAGGGGAATACATCATATTTATTGGGAAAGAACCACACAGATGGAAGTGGATCACAGATTGGGGTGGGAGGAACCCAACATCATTATTTAATGCTTTGGTATATTCATGTATTTTTTGAGGTGAGGGATTGGGTCTTATTCATCTTTGTATCTCCACTGTTTTGTGCAGTGCTTGGCACATAGTAGGTGCTCAATAAATAGATGTTTGATGAATGAAAAGCAAACTGAGTAAGCCTAAAATACAATTGGCTTCTGTCTCAGTTTCCTAGGCTTCTTGTAAGGAAGTGCCAGAAAGTATGTGACTTGAACAACAGAAATTAATTGTCTCACCATCCTGGAGGCTAAAAGTCTGAGATCAAGGTATCTATAGGTTCATGCTCTCTCTGAAGGCATGAGGGAAGATCTGTTCCAAGCCTCTCTCCTAACTTCCTGGTAGTTCCTTGGTTTGTGAAAGTATAATACCAATTTTTACATGGCCTCTTCCCAGTGAACATGTCAGTTTCCAAATTTCTCCTTTTGACAAGGACACCAATCATATTAGAGGAGAGGTCCAACCCATGCCCATATGACTTCATCTTAATTTAGCTAATTACATCTGCAATGATTCTACTTCCAAATAATATCACATTCTAACATACTGGAGGGTAGGACTCCAACATATGAATTTTGGGGGAGGGAGGATACAATTCAACCCACTACACTTTCCTGTGCAATGAATACATTTGAATTTGAATTTATCACACAACAATTCAAAGAGCACTGATTGGTTAGGTACTTTCCTAGATGTCAAGTGATGTGTGTTATGGACTCAACTCAGCCATCAACCACTGTGTTAACATAAACAAGAAATTCATTCTTCCAACAAGGAGGCTGGGATATAAGATCTTTAAGGTGCTTTTTAGCTCAAATGCTCTATGATTTTCTTAGCCATCCATTTGAAACACACCGCTTATATGGCCTTTCCTTAGTGCTCTTTGCTTACTGCTGCACACTTAAATTAGACTTTCAGAACTCTATAGCAATTGAGTCCAGTGATGTTTCTCTAAAGAACTTAAGAGCTTGGTGCTCCTGTTTCGAAGAAGTCAATGTCCAGAATTCAGGAAGTCGGGGACCATGTCTGTTTCTCTTACTGGTGAATTACAATAGCTAACACAGGGCCTGGCTCTCAATAGCAGTAAACACTCAATGAATAAGTGCTGGATAAATGTTGAGTGAATGAATGTACTTATTCCAATATGATTTCCATAAATGTGCTAGTTGTGCTCATATATGTTGAAACCTTTCTTCCTCACTGTTCATATTTACCTCTGACAACCAATGCCAACATATCTTAGAACTCAGAAATCTCACATTGAATGTCCACAAGTCAATGGCTATCTATAGATAAAATCATTTCAAGGTATCTAAGGGATTATATGAACTATTGGGGGGCATTTTGAAGAAATCAAGATAGACGAAATAGTCATTGTATGAAAAGTGGCAGGAAATGGCATTTGTCAATATCCTCCAGTGCTCTCTTGCAGAGGAAATCAGCACCTCTCCATGGACTTTTCTCAATAAATCTTACTGTCTATATTTCTGTACATATTTTAGATCATTTTAGGTAATGGGAGACCCATGTATACACGAAAGAGAGAGCACAGCAGAAAGCTGAGAATATAGGAAGCATTAGTTTCTGTGTTAACTCGATGTTTGGGTGCGATAGATCACACACGGTACTCAACAGGAGGTACATGTCAAGAGTCAGGAATAGTTGACTCCGTGAAGAGTAAAAATTATAGGGCGCCTGGGTGGCTCAGTTGGTTAAGCGACTGCCTTCGGCTCAGGTCATGATCCTGGAGTCCCTGGATCGAGTCCCGCATCAGGCTCCCTGCTTGGCGGGGAGTCTGCTTCTCCCTCTGACCCTAACCCCTCTCATGTGCTCTCTCTCTCGCATTCTCTCTCTCTCAAATAAATAAATAAAATCTTTAAAAAAAAAAAGAACTTTAAAAAAAAAAAAAAGAGTAAAAATCATAAAGATTTTTGTTGACTTATTATTATTTAAAACCCCCAAAGAGTCAGTCTCTTTTCAGGGCTTTGACATTATTTCTTGATTCACCAGTTCCGGGATTTAAACTTGTCCTAGGGAAACGGAAGAAGTATTATTTCTGAAGCTGTTGTGTCACTGTCCCTTCTGTCTAAGCCCAGAGGCCTCGGTACCACCGATCCATCCCACCCATAGCAGGACTGTCAGAGGAGGACATAATCTACTAGAGCAATAGATAGCAAACTTTGTGACATAACTTGATTCTAAAAACATTTTCATAATTGGAGGGAGAATTTGAAGTTAGAGGAATAGAATCTAAGGAGTATTTCATTTCCCCCTTCTATTTCTACCTAACCCAAGTAACCCCTTGCTAGTCAAACTGCAACAAGCCATTAACCTAGAATGGGGAAACTGTTTGAAAAATCTTACAGGGTCCAGAGGTGCCTTCGTCTTCTCTAACAGTAAATGGAACAGGTCTCTTCCAACGACAACGCTAGAAAATTATATCTAGTTTAATTTTTCTCCTACATCCTGGCTTCTTTTATGAGACTGTTCAGTTCTCCAGGGCTGTAGTCAAAATCAGGAAAGCTTTTCTGCCAAAGAGGAAAAGGTTTCCATTTGACAGAAATACTGTTCAGAGTGATTGATTTAGAAGTGCTGAACTCATATTCAGAGCCTGGAATCCAGGAACCGCCAGCTGGGCTGGGATTCAGAATTGCAAGGATGGAGTGAGTTTCTGAGTTGTGATGCATTAAGCAGTGGGGGCAATTGCTTTTCTCACCTATCTCACAAGGAATGGAGGAAGGGAAACATTTAAGAATTAAGCAAGAACTTTTAGAACTGTTGAGTTACTGCATCTTGCTCTGCTAGAGGCAGAATCACAGTTTGCATTCAGTAGGCAAACTTTGGTGAGGAATTTAATACATCTTTGGGTAACTAAGAATTGTTTGAAGGGAGAGTTGGGGAAGACAAAATAAATAATAGAGAAGGAAAACCATATAGCTAGTTTTACTAAAGCCGGACTTTAGTAAATATATGGGTGTTTGAGAGCATAATGGACCTATTTAAAACCAGCAAAGCATTTTCAGGGTGTGAACTAAAAGGAATTGGTCTACTGGAAAAAATATCTTTTGAATATTCCACAAGAAACAGTAAGCATGAACCATGGCGCTAGGGGATTAAGACATATAATGTTAACTTACTCTTTTAATTTGTGTACTGTGGTTTTTAACAGATGGATTTATCAGTCGTTTGTTGTTTCTTCTTCTTTATTTCCCCTAATGCATGCTGAGCTATTTCCTTGCATGCCATTTTAAATAAAAATATTTTTAAAGGGGACACAGTGTTAAGGGAGATGTATAAATAAGACAAGTGCTAATTACAGTGTCTAAAAAGAATGTCTTTACCCTGTAAATCGCGGCACAACTGCTTACACAGGGAATGAGGGAGCTCCATGCTGGGGCTGCACTTTCCTTCCATCAAGTCATGGAGCATAAATCTGGGCAATAAATGATCAGAAGGTACTGTACTGTGTAACTTGTACAATGTTCATAAAACAAATTAATGAACAAATAAATATTCTCTGATGGACGAGCTGGCAAAAATAGATCTCACAAAAATGCCTTCCTCTTCGGTTGGGGGAGAACGGTACGGACGTGACATCTCTTGGAAGAGTGTGCCTGGTCTCAAAGAGATTAACACTCAGAAAGGAATCTCGGTGTCTGATCCGAGAGCCCCAGACATAGGCCAAACCCCCATGGCTGTCAGTGGGGAATCTGCCTGTGGCGACCAGTTAAGATCAAGCTATTCTCTCACCTTCTGGTCACCAAGCCACCAACCCACTTGAAATTCTTGGGGACCCAAGTATTTATTTGTATCCACAGAGAGAAGTCTTCATTTGGAATAGAAGTAACCCTACAAGCTTGGAAATCTGTTAAAAAAAAAAAAAAAAGACTTTTCTTGAAGAAATACGCAAAGAATGATAATGTCAGTGGCTGTCCTCTGAGTTTCTGTTGGCTAGGATAGAAGTGTTTGGAGTCGGTTTTGTTGACCTGACTTAACAATGAATGCCACCAGAAACGCCACTCTCCTGATGCCCGTTTCTTGGGCAGGCATATATGATGGCTCCATACAGCCCGTGACAGCGAGCTTACATTCTATGCTGTGAATGTAATTCTCAGCTTTACAGTCCTGATCAATGGGACTGCTTCCTGTTCATGATCAAGTGCCATGATTTTCAAACAGAAGGATTTCTACTTTTTCCTTGCGTTCTGTGTCACCACTGGCTTCTCCTACCCTCGTTCTTGTTTTTGTTTGTTTGTTTGTTTGTTTGTTTTGGTCCAAAGTTTTACGCATGCTGCTTCTCGTTGGCCTTAAATTCACCCTCCTATCCAAGTATGCATTTGCAACCCATTCTACAAGGCACACATTAAACCCCCATTTCTCTGAGAAGCTTTCCCAACCGTTCCATCACACGATTTCTCTATGCTTTAAATTTTTGGTTTTAGAACTTGATAGCACACTGAATCCATTTTCTTGTAATTGTTCCACTTTTGCTCATATTACCCTTCCAAAGGAGGCCTAAGCCTTCTGAGGTCAGAGACCGTTATCAAGAGAATTATCATTTCCTTAAGTTATCTCTCATAATGATGTAGTTTCCAAAGCCTTTACTAGTTTTAGTAATTATTCTCAGATATCATTATGATTTGACATTGTATAGCCTTTGAAGAATACTGTTGGATAAGAATCTCTTTCCCTCTCTCTGTCCCTGTCTCTGGCCCTTTCCCTCTCCTTCTCCTCCCTGCCCTACCACCACTGACCTGGACACATAGTAGATATATCAATCATATTTCCTAAGACCTTCATGAAACTTCCAGCTAGAATCACTCTATCTGTTATCTGTGTCCAAATGCATTTTGTGCTTTTCCTTGGACACAGATTCTTATATTCAACAAATGTTTATTCAACACCTACTGTGAGCCAGACACTCTTCTAGGTTTGGGAAACTTGTGAGGAGTAAAGGAGACAAAGGTCCTGCTTTCATGGACTTCCCATTCAAGTGGCAGAAGGCAAGACATAACCCCCAAATTACATAGTTTATCTGCTGGTGATACATAATCTGGAGACAAATAGAGCAGGATAAAGGGGATGGAGGTAGCAGTGGGTAATCGGAGCTGTTCTGCAGAAGGTAGTCAGGGAAGGCCACTTTGATAGAGTCACATTTTAGCAGACACCTCTAGAAGTAAGAATAGAAGCCACTCAGATATCTAGGGTAATAATATACATGCAGATAAAAGGAATCACGAAGATAACAACCTGAGGTGGGAGCATGCTTAGTGTGAGCAGCAAGAAAGCCACTATACCTAGAATGGAGAGAGCAAGGTGGGAAGGAAGGAAGAGGAGAAGAAGGAGGTATCCTGGGGCTGCATTCAGGTTATTTCTGAGCAAGTCATACCTGGAATGTGAAACGATGAACTCTTAGGGCAAGGACTGTCAGGAGAATGTGGGCAATACTCTTTGAATATGAGGGTGATCTGCCTGGGCCATTTATTTCTCTGTGGATTACAGCTCTGATTTGGCAGGAGAAAGAGCTGGGGTTGTTTTTCTTTCCCTCACTGCCCTACTTGCTTTCCTCCTAAAGATGAAAGCTTGAATGATTACAGTGGGCTTCCTACATCTGAGGGAGATGTCCTTTGGCTGAAGCCACATCAGCAGGTGCATTTTCTGGCTAGAGCAGCCAAGGGAATTCTTGCCCCAGTGTCAGTTTTTGTTTCTTCAAGAGTACTCAGAATTCTGCCTAACACATGGTAAGTCAGAAATAAATGTTCACTAAACTGAGCTGTCAAACCACTTGATCTATGTTTCTTTACCTCTGTTCATTAGGTTGATGCTATTGGCAACTTCAAAAGTCTCATCAATTTGGTAAGGATGGCAGTTTCCTAACTTGTCCTATTTCACATGATTCATTTGTTGACCTGTTCTTCTCCCAGATGTAACACTTTCCCGAAGATTCTTCCAATTTTTTAATTCAAATTGCATCAAGTGGTCATCATGAATGGCCACTAGTGATGCTTTCTTTAATCTAATTCCTTTCTTACCTCACTGCTATCATGGCAGATGACACTGCTATTAATAGGTACCCCTGCTATATTCATTTGTTCTGCTGTCTTCTGTCTGTCACCATTAGGTACATCTTGACTGAAGAAACAAACAATATCTTGGCCCCATCTGGCATTTATTTTGTGCATGGTTACAAAATCCCAAGTTCTGAATGCCTATAGCAAGGTAACTATCCTTGACCCACTGGTGAGCTTCCTTTTCTCTCCTCAAGACACCAATCAATTCCTGTAAATTCCAATCTCCTTAACCTCTGAACTGGAAGCCTCTAGAATATCCCATAACTTTCCTCTGTCACCCCACTCACTCTTATCTAGTAAAATTTCTTTTAATGTCTCTCTTCTACAGGATTCCATTTCTTCTCTGTATATTGTCAGAATGCAGTAAATGAGGATTGAGTGACTAGTTTGTATGTGTCACACTGTCTTACTTTCTTTATTTAAAATTTTCTCAAGCACCACTTCCTGGCAGACACCTATTTTGATGAGCTATCTCCCCAAAACTATCATCATTAACACACTTGGTCTTCATTGGCAAATATGCTGAAAGTTATAAACAGAGAGATGAGGTGGGGTTTGGAGGATGAGAGAGTTAATTATCAGAAAATACTCCATTTGGTGAGGCCAATGAATGTCCCATTTAAGTTTAAATTCACATTGTGAGTCACAAAATCTCTACTTCCTAAAAGGTTCCTGGTCTGTCCCACATGACAGATGTTCAGCAGATACATTTTAAAAAGCTACCATGTCTATAATCCACAAAGCTCTTTCTCTTTTGGTAACATTAGTCAAAGAAAAACACATTTATTCTCCTTGCTAAGCTTAAAACAACAACAGGCAAAGCAAGCTAAGGTTTCTTCCTGCCCTGCCCTGACTGTCTTTCTCTTTCAGCCGAATTATAGTCTTACTCATGCTCTGATTCAAAATTAGGATGAACAGTTACCTGCAAGTACAAATGAAGAGGACCAGGTTGGGACTTGGGGGGCTCACAATTGTTCCCCAGTGGCCAGTTCTTTCATTTCTGGAAACATGGTCTTCATATGTATTTATTCTTCTGCCCCGCATGGATGTTCACGGAAAACCATTCTGTGGGTCTCCTCCTTTCTGTGTTTCTCCCTGAATTCTACTATGGCAGTCTGGGCACGCATCCAACATCAGTAAATGAAAACCTCTTCATGCAGCCCAGCTTCAGCATTGCATACCAGCAGTTAAATGCTGTCTTTCTTGTCCCACATCCAAACGTTAGCATATACAATATCAATAAGCGATTCCTTTCATCTTCCCAACACTGTAGAGGTGTTTATATTTGTGTGGGACATTTAAGCAATCCCAGCCAATGGACTTGTACATCAGGCTAGGCCCCAGGCAGAGAGCAGGCTCAATTGGAAACAGGAACTGTAAGTGTTCTTGGTAAAACCCTGCCTCTGCCCAAATGTAGCTGTCTCATTCAATGCCTGACCTTCTTTAAAGAGGTCATCCTCAGAATTATGGGGCAGTTTGATAAGCTGGAATATACTAATTTATTGGCCATTAAAAAAAGAGGAAACTTTATTTGGATTACTCTGCTTTCTTAAAAACTTTTTTTTCATAATTAAAAACATCTGGAAGGCATTTTAATATATCATAAACAAGAGGAAATCCAAAGCACGTGACTTCTAAGAAAATGATGCAAATAGAACTCCTTGCCAAAATTTACTGTAATCTGTTTTTCTTTTTTTCCGGGGTGGGAGTTGGAGGTGGGGGATTCGAGAAAGGAGGGCAGATGAGAATAACATTGAGAATTCTACAGAGAAAACAGTTATTTCAAAATTAGTCTACTGCTATTTTTGGCCAGTGTTAGAAGACATTACACATTGGCAGAGCCTCTGAAATCTATTTGGTTTCTTCTTAAAAATTAGTCATTTTACTGGTAAATTTCTTTCTGAAATGGATAAATAATTAAATAAACACAAACTAAATTAAGAGGTTAGAATAAAAAGTAGAACCAGAAACGAGACATCTTCCAGGATGAACTTGGGTAAGGAACAAGCTATTTGCTTAGCATTATATTCTTCCCTTCTATATCCATCTTTTCTTTGGATAATAGTATAATAAGGTTACATGCAGCTCTACTAGATATCACCCAAAATTGATGCCTGCATACAACCTTTCAAATGTTTCTCAATTTGTCTTTCATCAGGTAGAGCATAGGCTACTTACTATATAAATGATGTGTTTTGAGGACCTTCCTCCTTTCTTAACCCTAGAGATAAATGAGAAATAATCACTGATCTCAAGAATTGAGCTCTCTTAGTATTGTGGGTAACACACCACACACACACACGCACACACACGCACACACTCACACATTCATCGCCCCCCTCCATAAAACAGACCTAAAAATATCAGTGTGCCCAATGGTTGCCTTACTTGGCTTCCAATTCTTGGATGCACTCTTAATAATTTCATGAAAATAACAATGTACTTGATGTACTTGGTGCACACTATATTTTTAAGTATATAAATAGTTTATAAAAACTCATTGAACTGCTGTAAGTCTGTAATTATACAAAGCACACGTGAAAGTATCAATGCTATTTTATAAGATGCAGGAACATCTTATTTTCCTGGATAAATTCCAGATTCAGTATTGTGGAAAAGCTTGTGAACTAAAGGAAGACAAACCTGGGTTCAAATTGTAGCTTGGTACTTCATAGCAGCGACTTCTCTGCATTTCAAGTTCTTCACCTCTAAAACAGAAAAATACGATCTATTTTTTTCTAAGAATTAAACAAGGTAATATATATAAAGAATCTGGCACAGTTTCAGGGATATAATAGGACATTGAGTGAGAGCTATTATTATTATTATTGGTATTAGTTTATTGTTATCCAAAATATTCCATAAAAAAACCAGCTGGTGGCAAAACTTTTTGCTGGTTTGTTTACCGTTCTCCTTGTAGTTTTAGGAGGGCTGCTATTCTGCTTTGCCTCTTACTGCCCAAGAAGTTGATCATTTGATTGAGTGATGAACTCATCCTTTCCTTACATTCTCCCATGTGGGTGTGGGCGCTGGCTCTATCCCTCTAGGCCCTGAGGCAGACACATTAGAACCCTTAGATGTGGTCCTGACACTGGAGGAGCTCTAGGTCTATGTAGGGAAACAATTAGCTACAAAACACCCATTCATTTAGTGCCAGACATTGTGAGAGATGCTGCAGATAAGAAATGAGCGAGACAAGCTTCCCACTTGGCCAGAGGAACTGGAGGCTGCATCTGTCTCTCCAAGCACAGGTAGAGATATAAACAACTGGCCCACTGAGAAAGAGGTCATCCGTGTTCACTGTGGGAATTGAGGGATGGGTCAGAGGTCAAGATATACTTTGATGGAATGTGGAAGACTGAAATAAGATCCAAAAAAATGAGGATTTAAGGTCCTATTTAAAAATATCTGTAAGAGGGGTGCCTGGGTGGCTCAGTCGGTTAAGCGTCTGCCTTCGGCTCAGGTCATGATCCCAGGGTCCTGGGATCGAGCCCCGCATCGGGCTCCCTGCTCTGCGGGAAGCCTGCTTCTCCCTCTCCCACTCCCCCTGCTTGTGTTCCCTCTCTCACTCTGTGTCTCTCTCTGTCAAATAAATAAATAAAATATTAAAAAAATATATCTGTAAGAAAAAGACTGGTTTATAGAAAAAGACTTACTTTTTTTTTAAAGATTTTATTTATTTATTTGAGAGAGAGTGAGAGCTACAGAGAGAGAGAGCACACACAGAGGGGGAGGGAGAGGGAGAGAAGCAGACTCCCCGCTGAGTAGGGAGCCTGAGGATTCCAGGACCCTGGGATCATGACCTGAGCTGAAGGCAGAAGCTTAACTGACTGAGCCACCCAGGCACCCTGGAAAAGACTTATTTATAAGTGAACTAGGGAGCATATAAACTCCATTAGGAATTTTACATTTTCCAAATTATGGGAGCTGGCTGTATGGAAGGGTTTAGGGGTGGGGGTCAAGATATTCAAAGAGGATGGGCATTGAAGCCAGAGAGACATGGCTCTTATATTCCACCCTCAGCAACTTTCCAAGATGAAGTATTGAATACGTTATATAGCCTTTCCTCTCTTTGATTTCCTCACCTGCAAAACAGGAATAATATGTATTCAGAGTTGTGAGGATTAGTGTTAATTTATGTTAAGAATTTGGCAGATGGGTAGCACTCAATAAATGGTGTCTATTATTATTGGTCATTATTATTAATCATCATTAAGAAGGCTGAAGGACTCAACTAATTTACAATCACTTTCTTTGCAATGAAAATTAATTCATATCATTTATAGATTTACATGTTTTTCCTGTATAGGTAGTATGAACATTAGCTAGTGTTTGGTCATTGGCCATAGAAATAAATGTCTCCTATATTTTAAAAAGTACCTTATCTACCATGATATGTGTTGGAAGTTTTGATTATTTTACCATCTTCCAAGAAATTTATTAAAATAAATGTACAGTGTCGCTCTTTCAAAGATGAGAGCCAACCTTTTATAAAGTTTATGTTAAACTAAAAATAAATCATTTAAAACCCATATCTGAAGTAGATGATAATGGGTTCTATTTACCATTCTTCTGATTCCTCTGTCTTTAATAGAAACACAAAGCAATAGTCTGAATAATCCTCAGCTACAGATTAGGTGAACAAGAGCAGACTTTTATTACAAAGGAAATCACAAGGCTAATTTGCACTGACCTGTTTAAGCAACAGTCTACCAACCACACTAATCTGAGAAGATATTACCCAGAGACAGAAAAGGAAGGGACTAGGCTAAGATAATGCTTTTGCTTTTTACATTCATATTTTACAATCATGATATCTTGAAGTAGGTTGCCAGATGGGTTAATGGACCTTACTATTTCATTTTAACACTAAATATAAAAAAAAAAAAATGTTTATGGAATCTACACTTTGAAACAAGCTTCCATAAGCCATAATCCAATAATTATTAGCTACACAAGAGGCATTAAGGACATTAAAACCTTCCATCAGGAGGTATGTTCAGTAGACTAGAGCTTTCAACATAAATATTGCTATGGGGGTATAATATAACAAAAATTAAAATAATCAACTGCAGGGGACAATATTAATATTATAAAAACATATGCTGTATTGAGAGAAGGATATGGGTAAGCAAAATAATACATACTAGTATATATAGAGAGAATATGAATAGCTGGTTCACCAATTCTGGCTAGGCCTGGCATGTTATCTCTTACCGTCATGAGTTTCAGAAATTTCTTTTTCTCATTTTGGATCTTGGCCTATGGTGATATTCTTTAGATTGCAATATCTACTCATATGGTTTACCAATTTGTATTGTCAACCAGTCTGTGTACACACATTTTGAAGAGATATTTAGCTTTTGCTAGTGGAACCATTTCCAGATCAGAGAGGAAAACAAAGGGGAAACCTCTCAGTCTAATGTTAAGAAATAAACAAACAAAACAAAAGCTAGCAAACAAACCCCAAACTCCTGACTTAGAGCAAGGTAAATGTATTTAGAACAAGATAAATATGCTCAATGATCATTAACTATAACCTTATGCACTTAAGGATGTCAGCCATCATCTAATAGATAAGTAAGGGTAAAAAATATTTAGAGATGTTATTCACACTGCCTATGTTAAAGTGTTACTGCTGTAGGAGGTCATCAGTAAATTTTAAAACAGTGTCCGATTACTCTTCCTCTGTGCTCAGTTACTGATGCTATCTGCCAAGCTATAGTCAAACTCTGTAAATAAATAAACCAATAAAGCCCTTGGGGAAAAGTCCTTAATCTACAACACAGTGAATTTGTAGCTTGGAAAAAAAACTTTGGAAAATAAACTTTTGCAAAATAATACTAGGAATGGTATTCAACCTTCTACTTATAGTGTTGAAAAAACACAGGCAGTGGGGTTCATTAATTTAACCGAATAATGTTGAGCCAAACTGGGTACTGGTGTTATTCTAGAGAATAAAACAGACTAGGTCTCTGTCCTCATAGAGCTTATAGTCCAGTATAATATTTCCTTAAAATCCTTAATACCTTTCCTTTCACATCCAAGGAAGATATTAACCAACCCATCATCCAAGCATATCAACACCACCTAGAATGTAAAGGGTGTGCATGGTAGGAAATGATGTTGGAGAGGTAGGAAATCTGAAGTCTTGGGCATAAACTCATCTTAGTAGTAATCCTCAAGTTCCCAGTGAGTAATATTACAAATGAGATACATTTCTAATTTCTTCTTTAATTAAAATATTGTAAAAAATGAGAAAGTACAAGATAATTTTTGAGATGAAATATGTTACGTAAATCCTAGGTGTTTTCATTCATACCCATTTATTCGACACATTTTGGTTGTATGCCCATTAGACTCAAGAATAAGCTCACCACGGTCCTGCCCACTTAAAAAAATAGAATGTAGTATATTCACTTACTAAAAGGCAGAAAATGTTAATGATAATGTGATTATAAAAGTAAAATGCTCAGAGATCGGGTCCTCAGATGATGGAAAAAGATAATTTCCACTTGAAAAGTGGGCATTCAGCTGAATCTTAACATATAGGTAAGATTTAGGTCTGTGGAAATGGCAAAGGAGGAATTCAGGAGGAACAAAATAGGCACAGAGTCAACAAGGCTCCCTCATTTGGTCAGTTAGGCAATGTCATCTTCTGGGGTTTCCTAAGTACTTATGATCTAGGCACAAACTAGGAGCTCAGCATCCTGAAGTATGTGACGTTCTGGAGTACTGACTTGACTGAAAATTAGTGACTAAACTTTAGTAAGCAAGGAACATCACTGGTAACTTTTGACTATGATCACAGCCTTTCCTTAGAAAGATTAACTTTGCAGAATTTTGCTAAGTTGGTTAGAGATAAGAGAAGGCCTGGGAGAAAAGTCTAGCAAGAAATTGGTCAGGAACCATGAAAACAGTAAAGTTTGGAGTGATCTAAGCTTTAGAAGACTTGACAGTTGAATGGATTTAGGGTATGAGGAAAAGAAAATTGTCCAAAATTACCCCTATGTGTCAAGCTTAGGTGATTGGGAGAATGGTATGACAATAATCAGTGGTGTGCTAGAAAATGTTCTCAGAAAAAGAAAGGAGGGAAGGAAGGAAGGAAGGAAGGAAGGAAGGAAGAGAGAGAGGGAGGGAGGGAGGGAAGAGAAAGAGGGAGGGAGGGAAGGAAGGGAGAGAGGGAGGGAGGGAAGGAAGGAAGGGAGAGAGAGAGAGAGGGAGGGATGGAGGGAAGAAGGAAGGAAGGATGGATGGATGGAAGGAAGGAAGGATGGATGGATACCTGGGTGGCTCAGTCGGTTAAGAGTCTGCCTTTGGCTCAGGTCATGATCCCAGGGTCCTGGAATCTAGCCCCACATCTGGCTCCCTGCTCAGCGGGGAGCCTGCTTCTCCCTCTCCCTCTGCCCCTCCCCACCATTCATGCTCTCTCTCGCTCTCTCTCTAATAAATAAAATAAATAAATAAAATCTAGGAAGGAAGGAAGGAAGGAAGAGAGAGAGAGAGAAAGAAAGAAAGAAAGAAAGAAAAAGAAAGAAAGAAAGAAAGAAAGAAAGAAAGAAAGAAAGAAAGAAAAAGAAAGAAAGAGAAAGAAAGAAAGAAAGAAAGAAAGAAAGAAAGAGAAAGAAAGAAAGAAAGAAAGAAAGAAAGAAAGAAAGAAAGAAAGAAAGAAAGAAAAGAAGAAAGGAAGAAAGAAAGAAAAAGAAAAGAGGGGCGCCTGGGTAGCTGGGTAGGTTAAGTGTCTGACTCTTGATTTTGGCTAAGGTCATGATCTCAGGGTTGTGAGAACAAGCCCCAAGTCAGGGTCCACGCTCAGCAGGAATCTGCTTGAGATTCACTCTCTCCCTCACCCTTGCCTCTCCACCCCCATCACACACCCACTTTCTCTCTCTCTGAAATAGATAAATAAATCTTAAAAAAATAAAAAGAAAAGAAAAGAAAGAGAGGAGAGGAAAAGAAAACAAACCTGCAATTTGTAGCATTTGCCTTTATCCGTGGTGTAAATGCTCATAGCATGGCCAAACAGGAGTTGGGAACATGGGCTCACAGTGAGCCCTCATAAGCTGGTAAGAGCCAGCTCCAGCACGTGACTGCCAGTGGTGGATACAGAGGAGCGAAGAGGAGGAGACATGAGAAGGGATGTGAGAGTTTCAGGTTTGGACACATTGAATTTGAAGTGACTAGTATAAGTATCGAAATAGCGATGTTCAGCAAACATTTGGAAATCCTGGATTTTAGTCCAGTTGGAGAAGTCAGTCGGAGGTATCTATCTATATCTATCTATCGATCGATCTAACATATATATATTTATAGGTATATCATAGAAATATATAAATATTATATGTAAATATAGAAATATATATTTAATTATAATACATATTAATTTAAATTATATACATATAATATATTTAAGGGTTGTCTGCATAGAAATATTTTAAAGGTAAACAAGATTACCTAGGTGTAGAATTCAATGGGAGAAAAAGCAGAGATAAGGATGGAATCTTAGAAAATAGTTGCATTTGGGAAGCAAGAGGAGGCAGAAAAGGAATAGTCTGGAAAGGTAGGAAGCAAATCAGAAAAGTGTTCCATTCTAGAAACCAGGATAAAAACATTTTAAGAGGGCTTGGTTAAAGTGCCAAGGGTGGTGGCGAGGGCAAGGGTAATGAAATGGAAATAAAACTCTTTGAGATGGGTCTCCTTAGGCCCCTGGGAATGTGGAGGAGACAGTGTCAGCAGACCTGTGGGTGGGGGGAGAATTTAGCAGTGTATGTCTTCTCATTTTCCCAACATATCTGCCAGGGAAAGGAATGAGAAAAGATGAAAGGGTAGGATCTTTTTTCTTTTTTGGTTTTTTGAGCTATTATTATTTCAATGGAAATTTAGCTGCAACATAAGGAGAAAAACAAACTCTCAGAAGTCTCACTAGTAGCAAAAATAGCTTTCCTCCAAAGTTAAAAGCTTGCAAGCCCCGCCGGGGCTGACCCTTGGGCTGCCCATTATTTGCTACGAGCCTCGCTTAGACAGACCACTTGGGAGAAGAAAGATTCTCGTGGACAGCTGTGACCAAGCAAACAGAAGCAATGGAATGAACGACACCAATTCCATGAAGAGGAAGAATATGTATGACAAAGCGTTTGCTTTATGAAAAATATGGATGTGGGGAAAACAAGGGAGGCAACGCCAAGAACAAATATCTGAAAAAGTACATTCTTCTAGAATGACTTGTGCTGTTCAGTCAATTTAAAGCTTAACACAACAGAACTGTCCTCTGAACCCACAATTCTTTGTCAAGTTGTTCCCCAAGTTGTTTTCTTCTTGCTCAGAACAGAGGATTTCCTCATTTCCACATTTCCAGATTCTACCAAAAATGTGAGGTCTAGCCCATCTCACTTCCTCCTTAATGTCCTCTGTAACTCTCATTATTTGCAAGTTGCCCAGATGGCCTACGCTGTGTTGTCTATACAACACATAATAAAGAACAGTGAATATCTATTAATTACCTATCATAAACAGTTGATGTGTGTTGATACAATTCTTCCTAGTCTTGCATTATATTCTGATTATTTCATGTATGCATCTGGTTCCTTACATTTGAGGAGCTATAAACCTTGTCTTTTCCTTTTGTAAATTTCTCTTTCCTGTATGATGCATAATTATAGGCTGGTTAAAAAATATTAACTGATGCTTGTTGAATTGGATTGAATTTAAAAAAAACAAAGAAGTTTTCATTGAAATCCTTATGGGTAGTACTACATGGGAGCTATTGTGTAGCTGAAGATAAACTATAGTATATCTTTGTTTAAAAATGCTTTGTTTTTAAAAGTAGGTTCTGGAGAAAAGGAATGGTTCCTCTAAAATGAATTTGGAAACAACTGGAAGATAAAAGTAATTTATCAATATCATCAGTTTCAACTATAACAGGGATAAGACTTTTTGAAATAAATTAATTGACCCTCCCCCTATTCAGCCAGAGGCATCCATTATCTCAGGCAGGATTTGGATTATTAAAGCAGGAATACAAAGAGGAAAAAAGGCATTGTTCAAGGAAGGTTGTTGTTTTTTATTTTTTATCAGTGTGTAGTGAGACAAAGGTCTTGAGAATCAGGATTTGTGGCAAAAGAAAGGGAGTTTCTAAATTCCAAGAGCTACTTACATACACAAATTAAACCATAGAGGTATGAAAATATGCCTTAGTATAGAAAGGATAAAGAATTTGATGTAGGGAAAGCTCAATTGTAACTAAAAGAAAGCAAAAGGTGTAGTCTGGGCAGTGACTCTGAAAGAATTGGAAGGAAAGAGGCAGGAATCAAAATTAAGTGTCCTGGCTTTCCCCTCAGGAAGATGTAAGAGGTAAGACAGAAGGTTTGAAAAACTTCTCAGTACTTGATGTTTCAAGTAGATGTAGCTCAGGAAAATTACAGATGTCTGAAGAAAATACCTCACGTCAGCATGATGATAGCCACAGGATGCTACCTAAGATGTGTCTAGGATGTCATTTAGAAATTGCTGACCTAGAAGGATTCAATCAGAGAGAAGTCCTGAGAAGAACCTTCACAAGAGAGCTTGCACTGAAATCGGAGTAACCTCTATAGAGGAGAAAGGGCTGTCTGGCATATTGAAGTAGAAAGTGGGAGTGTGGAAGAGATCTAGAATTTGCCTTATGAATCTAAGAGGCACAAGAAGATAGTTGAGTTGAGAAACAGTGGAAGTACAAAGAGACCACCAAAGTGAGATGAGGAGCAGATGAAAGGACGCTGAACAGAGATTCTGCAGAATCAGTAAGAGCTGAGGTAGGGCTGATAGAGTAGTAAAAACCAAGCTGGACATTTCCTTGAAATTCACCAGCCATAAATGTCAATGGCATTATGTCAACACCTTCCTCCTCCCCCCCAAAAAAAATCAATGGTAACAACGATTCAGGGGGCGCTAGTGCTAAATGCTTGGTGACTAAAAAGGCCAGATTGGCTTTGTCACATCATAAGACCAGCAAAGATGTGAAGGACAGCATGCAGACTTCCTTCCTCTTTGAAAGGAGGATACGGAAGCTTTTCCATGAACCCAGGCACCATCTTGAGATATAGGAAAGGAATGAGAGAAATAGCACTAAGAAGAAGCTATACTCTGAGTTAACTGAATATTTATCCAAAAGATTGTTTAAATGTACAAGTCTGGGATTCCTTTACTTTCCAAAGTTTGTGTTCCCCAATATGCAATGGGATGGAATGCTTGAACATTTCGATGAGTCATGGCAAATGAGTAGCAACATTTCTTTCTTGCACATTTTGAATCACGGACTATACGTTTTGAGATGTAAACTAATAGAAGAAAAACAAAAATGTTGGAAAACGTGGTTTGGGGGAAACCATTTTTAAATTGGCATGATATTTTTTGGCCATTTCTAGTCTTAAGTGAAAAGTAGAGAAAGAAAATAATTGAAGAGAAGGCAATTTTTCCTTTGTACAAGGACATAGAGAGACTAAGAAGTGAGATCTGAGTACCAGTAGTAAAACAAGGCACAACCTCAACATGGGCCTCAAGCTATTAAGGCTAATGCTCCTGCTAGGAAACTGAGCACAATCCACATTTTCAACATCTGAAGCACAAAAATGAAAGGAAAAGTTTGTTTTCTAAAACAAAAAAGTAGGATTAAATAAGTAGATTAGGGTAAAGTTCATTGACAAAGGTATAGTATCTAGAAAGTTGTGTTCATTTAAATCATGCTCTGAAGGTGTGTCCTTTTAATAGACTGTGGAAATGTAAAAATGTAGCAATGTACTTATATTATTTAACAAATGTTCTATTTTATGGGAAAAAGCTTGAGAAAAAAATATGTATCACATTGAATTCAGAAATTTATGACTGCACACTACCTTGCAGAATGGGCTTATGTTCATTTGTAAGACATCACCAATAACCTGTGGGCAGTTACCCAGACAGGTGGTGCAGATAATCTTGATTATCATACAACCTGAAGAAACTTTGTCAAGTTAAGGTTTTGTTTTTTTTTTAAATATAAAAATAAATCTACTTGAAACTAGGTCTTTCTGATTGAAACTGAATTTCAGTTTATTAAAAACAGAATTTTGGTATAGTTACTGGAAAATGTATATTTATTATTGCACAGTATCTTCCAATGCTAATGAAAAAGTCATTCATATATATTGTCATATTATTCTCCTTAAGAAAAAGTTTCCATTTCATAGTTCTGCAGATACTAAATGCCATAATTTTTTTTTAAAAATTAATAATATAAATATTAAAATAACTTGGTAAATGCATCTCCTTCTTTATAAAATTCTCCCTCCCAATCCACATTCTGCCCCCTCCAAAAAAATAGCACTAGGAAGAATTTTGAAGATTAAACTTCCCCACAGTTGGACCCTGGGTGAAGAAATGTTTTAAAAGTAAACTGGAACTGGAGCACCTGGGTGGCTCAGTTGGTGAAGCATCTGCCTTCGGCTCAGGTCATGATCCCGGGGTCCTGGGATCGAGTCCCGCATCGGGCTCCCTGCTAAGCAGGGAGCCGCTTCTCCCTCTCCCACTCCCCCTGCTTGTGTTCCCTCTCTCGCTGTGTCTCTCTCTGTCAAATAGATAAATAAAATCTTAAAAAAAAAAAAAAGCAAACTGGAACATTAAAAGAAGATACAAATGAGTTATATGGATTGGCAAACGTTTTCAACTTAACTGGTAATCAAAGGACAGTAAGTAAAAATGAGATTCAAATTTTTTCCCGTTAAATTCAGTGGAAAAGTTTTGTGTTTTGTTTTTATTGTTAATACTCATGCCTGCCACTGTGTAGTGAAAGATGCACTCTCATCCGTGGTTGGGGGAAGCATAATTTGGTGCAATCTTTCTGCAAAGCACTTTAAAAATATGTATGGAATGTCTACAAAGTTGATAGGATTTGAACTATAATCTCCATACCTGAGAATCTAACCTAAAGATACAGAGGTAACTCAGTGAACCATGTGCAAGCATTTTTATCAAATACTTGTTGTAAGACAAAAAATGGAAATAATCTAAATGTCCAGAGATAAGAAACAAATCAAATAAAAAACAGAATTCTTTTTGCTTGCCTCAGTTTGGAGACAGCCATATGGGCTTTTGAGTTCAGTTCTCCACTAGTCAATATCACACTGGACCCAAGGGACATTTAATTCTGGCATTAATCCATTTGCTAATAGTAGAATAGGCTGTTGATTAAGAATATATTTTCAAAGGCTATGTAAAACAACAGCAAAATTCTCACCCTAAAATTTTTTGCTGGTGTGTGTGTATTTGGAAGGGAGGGGAAGAAAAATAGTCCAAAATGCTAACAGAGGTTCTCTCTCAGTGGTAAAATACTGTGTGGTTTTATCTTATTTTCTTCTTTAACTTTTTAAATTTTATAAATTTTCTACTGTGAAAGTTCATTAGTTTCAAGATCAGAAAAAAGGTAAAATTATTACAACTGAAGACAAAATAAATCCTCAAAACATCAGGCCTGTTATATTTTACAAATAAAATTCAAGTTTCCCAAATTCATCTATTTATATACAATATTCTATTGAATATTTTCATAAAAATAGAAATGAAGTTCAGAAACTTTCAAAAAATGATGTTAGACTTCTGCCCCCAAATCCTGAATCTTAAGAATAGTATTTCACATTTTTATAGTAATCTACATTTTTCAAAGCAGTTACATATACATGAATCATCTGCCTCTACTCCTCCCTCAACCTCTTCATTATAGAATCAGAATTTGAGCTGAAAGGAACCCTAGTAGCCCAGTTGAATCCAGCTTAGGGCAAAGGAATTTATCATAACACCCCTGAGAAAATCTTCAACCATTTGACTATTTCTAAAGCTTATGACACCACAAGACATTTTCATTTTCTGGACAGTTTTAGTTGTTACAAAGTTCTTCTTATACTGAATGAAAACAAAAGAATGTAATGGCGACTTACTCCATATTTCTGGTGTAAAAAGACATTGACCATTCCCAGCCCTGAGCTTCCATGTTTTTAAAAGTATGGTCCTCAGACCACCTGCATGAAACCACCTGAGAACCTCTTTTGGAAAAAAGGGTTTCCAGCCCCCACTGGAGACCTGCTTAACCAGAATATCTGGAGGTGGAGCCCAGGATTATTCATTTTCCCTAACTTCTTAATTGATTCTTGGACATCTCTAGAAGATGTAGAAGGCTCTGCTGGGAAGGAATGAGCCTTTCTTCGTTGTTTGCTTTGATTTGAAGACCACAATAGGGGCTTGGACGTTCAGTCCTCCATTGGTCAACCTGACACATGATGTGAGGGCCACTTCATCCCAGTGTTATTCCCCTCGCTAAACTATTTGGCATTCAACATTCATCATGTATTGTGTCAGGCATGATGCCAGCTTCTGAGGACACAGAAATGAAGTAAGTGTGATCTCTGCTGGTGAGGAGCTCATTGCCAGGCACAGTATTTTGTGATCTATATAACTGAGTGGTTGACCTTTCCTGGTGCCAGAATTTGATTTTTTTTCTGATATCTTGCTCTGGAAGGTAATATCAATTGGAAAGTTCCTGTCATAAGAAATAGACACTAGGATTTATTTTTCTAATATTTAGGCACTGGTGATTAGAATCAGTACTTGTCCCTTCTTTATGTCCCAGTTAAGCCTCTCCACATACTTGGCCTGGATAATTTTCAGGGTCTTTACACATTTTTGTTTTCTTTTTATCCAACGAATGTGGTGTGTGTGTGTGTGTGTGTGTGTGTGTGTGTGTGTGTTTACTAAAGTGAAATTCACATAACATAAAATTAGCCATTTTAAAGTGAGCAAACAATTCAGTGCCATTTAGTACATTCATAATGTGCAACCATTGCCTCTGTTTAGTTCCAAAACATTTTCATAACCCCAAAAGGAATCCCCATACCCATTAAGCAGTCACTCCCCATCCACCCTGCACTCTGTGAATATTTTTGATAATTTCTTTTCTATTTAATTTTTTATACCTTTTCACTTTTTGCCCGTTAAGTCTTTTTAATACCGAGAGATTGTTTCTGGCTCTATCAGCATTTATTCTGTGCAGTGTTCTATATTGTGGGCAGCTGATTATCATCTCATCTTTTTATTTTTTATTTCTATAATGAACACTTAAATCCCAGACTGTCTGATGTGAAAAATCATAGCTATAGCATAAATTATTTTAATTATAAAAGTAATATGTATTTATTGTGAATGGTGAAATAATATATAAATAAAATAAAAATTAAGAGTCTCTCATAAGTCCCCCACATTTACCAGAGTAACTATTAGTTATGATTTACTTGTGTAGCATTCCAGACCTCTCTATTCAATTACATGCATATACTCCTCCCCAAATTATATCACATTACTCATATTAGATCAATAATCAGAGTTTTACCACTTGTTCATTAATTTTATATTTATTTATTCTTTTAACCAATATCTACTGGAAACTTATTAGATGACAAGAATTCTAGGAGATGAGGATACAGGGGTGAATAAACATCCATGTCAGCCTCTGTCAGGTCATTATTTGAAATAAGCATACATCATTCCATCATCTCTATGTACCATAATTTAACACAATTAATGTAACCATTCTTCTACTAATGGGCAGCAAAAATTCTTTTAACCAGCATGTATTGACTACCAGCTACCATAGACTAGTGCAGACTGAAATAAGGAACATATTTATTTCTTGTTTTTGTAAGTAAATACAATTAAGTAGTATTCAGCTTCACTTTTACAATATTAAGATAACCTTTCTTTTGTATTTGAAGTATAGTTAGCTTTTTGAGGGAGTTGTGGGTAAAGCAGACTCAGTGATTCCAACTGTGTGCTCAAGAGTATAGGGAATGTATTTATCCCATCCTAAAAGCCTTACAGCAGAAGAAATAATCACAATAGTTAAAACCTTTCTGGCAAGGGTATCAACCGTTCAAATGGACACCTGACCAATGAGAACAGATATACCATAAAAGATGGATGCCTGCCAGCTTTGGCAGTATATACCTTGGTATACACTGTACGAATATCCAATCCTCAATTTGATTGAGTCCTTCTGCACCTCTTTTATGTAGTGTGCTTGTATGTTTTGTTTTTGTGGGAAATGGGCAATATTTGTGCTTTTTCATTTACATATTTGGCTATGTGGAAACCCTAGGGAATGAATCATTCTGGATAGCTGAAAATTTTAATCATTTTTGATGGAAATCTTTCTAAAATGGATTTCACACTTCCCTGCCTTCTTAAACAGAGTGGATGGAATGTAATTAATCTTTTTTTGATGACTTGGTTTTATCATTATGAACATTAATGACTGTGCTGTGCTATCCAGAGATGGCGTCCTCAATGCTGATTGTGGGATGTGGGATGGCCTGTGGTCCTACCAGTCTTTTTGAATATTTGTATCTAGGTTATATTCTTCCCTTACTGTGAAGCAGCACAGTGTAGGTGCAAAGAGGTGGGCTTAGGTGGAAAGAATTCTGTGTCCAAATCCCAGCTATTGATTTGAGAGCCAGTTCCTCTTTTGACCTTAGTTTCTTCATCTGTAAAATGGTCACAGTAACTCACCTAACAGAGATGCAATAAGGATTAACTAATGGGTCTTATGTGTAGTGGAAAATAAACCAATGTTAGTTTCTGTCCCCTATCAGGGTGCTTACTAATTAAAAAGCATTTTTCCTGATTATTTTGCAGTTTTTATTATGCTGTGGAACTGGAAGCTGGGTGGTGGAGTTGAAAGTTGTGACATTGATGTCAGGTGCTTAGATATCCTAGGTACTAGTAGCTAATTCCTAACTGTGTAAGAACACTTCTGCCTCCATGAAATAGAGTTTGGGAGGGGAAATGCAAGTTGGAGATTTTGAACTCCATACATAATGGGGAAAGTGTTTTAAGTCAGTCTGCATATCCTCTTCTAGGTTATAAACTTGGTAATTTCCAGAAAAATGATCATTTAAAAAATTTAATCAACTATATTTACCAAGGACCTAACATAAACTAGTTATGTGTCTAGGTTCTGGAGATAAAGCAGAGAAAGAAAGAGAGAAAGAGAAATAGAATGAGAGAGAGAGAGAGAGGAACCTCTGTCCACATGTAGCTTCCATTTTAGTGAGAGAGACAGAAAATAAAACACATAGATAATAAAATGTATAGTGCATCATTTTATAAGTCCTCTTGAGGAAAAAAATGTGGAAAGGGGACCTATATAAAGCCAAAGAGTCGGGGAGAGATTCGGATTTAAATACAATAATTAATGACAACCCCATGGAGAGGATGACATTTGAAGAAAGGCTTAAGGGAGACAACTATAGATATATTTTGCTGGCAGACTTGTTCAAGAAAAGACAATAGTAAATACAAAAGGAGGCCAGAAAGTACCTGCTGTGCTCATGGAATAGAAAGGAGTTCCAGAGACTGGAATAGAGTAATTATGTCAGATGATGATGAGAACTAAGGACAAAAATCAAGCACAAAAGGATATTAGGAATGTCTGGATTGAGGTGGTGGGTGGTGGTAAAACGCAACTTTATATAGGTAAGATGACACATGTGAGAAAAGACTGAAGTTGGCAAGGGAGCAAGCCATACAGGTTTTTGAGGTAATAGCCTTCCAGGCAAAAGTGGAAAGGCCCCAAGGCATTGCATGTCTGAGTGGCTCAAAGAACAGCAAGGAGACCTGTTAACTAAAAAGGAGTAACCTACAGGGAAAGGAATTGGAGATGATATTAAAGGGATAGCAAAAGCAAGATTATATAGTGCCTTAGGCCATTATATACATTAACTTTTACTACGGGTGAAATGGGGAGCCATTTCAGGGTTCTTAGCATAGGAGTGGCTCTCTTTTTTTCCTTTTCTTTTTTGCCAAAGCTATTAAAGGAATCATTCTGGTTACTGGATTGACAATAGACTGTAGGTGGATAAGGGAAAGATCAGGGGGAACAGTTAAAAGCTCCTGCAATAAATGATGGCTTTCATGAGGCTACTTAAGAAAAAGATACAAAGATGTGGTTGTATTCTGAATATATCGAAAGCATAGCCCAGAGCCCACTACCTATGGAATATCAGAGAAAGGAGGTAAGACTGAGCAACAGAAAGTATTAAGTTGAGGAAATTAAAAAAAAAAAAAAGTCTGTTACTTCAGCCTAAAATGAGTAACAAGAACCAGTTACCCTTCTATGTGAAACAACCGAAAAATTGGATGGAATACATAAAATAAAAGCTTTCAAGATATTTCACATCAATAAGGAAAGACAATGATTCTTGACAGAGAAAAAATAAAATGAATCATACATTTGCCCTGACTTACTGTTGTTGTTTTTTTTTAAGATTGTATGTATTTATTTGAGAGAGAGAGCAAGAGAGAGCATGAGCAGGAGGGAGAGGCAGATGGAAGGGGAGAGGCAAACTCTCCCAAGCAGGGAGCCCAATGTGGGGCTCAATCCCAAGACCCTGGGATCAGGACATGAGCCAAAGGCAGATGCTTACCCGACTGAGCCACCCAGGTTCCCCTGTCATGACTTACTGTCTTGAGAGAATTTCCAGGTTGTACCATAGATGGGGGAAACCTAGACAAAGTCTGATAGTTTCCATGAGTTGAGGAAACAAAACTGGGATTCTAGAGAAGGGTAATAGAGAGGAGAGATCTGCATAGAGAGGAAGATCCAGAGATTGCTACAGGGTCTTCTGCTATGGTCAGTACTGATTGGTACAAATGTGTGAGGACATTATCTGTAGCTAGAAAAAGGAACTGTCAGAAGAAATTAAAGGGAAGAGAGACTAAAGCTCACACATAAAGGAATAGTTTCTGATCTCACCTAGCAGAGTAGAAAAACCTCATAATTCATGGGGCATCAGTTAGAGCACTCACAAGGATTTTGCCTCAGTATTAGGGCCAAATTAATTCTACATTGAACATTTCTCGGGTTCCACCTAAGAAAGCTTAGAAGCAAGACCCAAAAAGGTCAAACTTTCCAAATAACTTTACTGCATTGTAGGTCATAGCTCAAGGATATTTTTAGGGATACAAGAATATCCATCACCCAGCAAGCCAAATTTTGCATTGTCTAGCATACAATCAAGCATTACTAGGCATGCTAAGAAGCAGGGAAACACAATTCCAAATGAGGAGAAAAATACATTAATCAAGAAATGACACAGATAATGCAATTAATAGAACAAAGGCATTACAACAGTTATTTGTAATCATATTCTATTTGTTCAAGAAGCTTACGGGGAAATTGAGCATGTTAAGTAGAAAGAAGATAAAAGAAAGACCCAAATAGAACTGCTCAGGCAGAAAGTACAATGCTGGGATGAAAAACAGCAACACTGAATTGGGTTAATAGCATATTAGACATTTTAGAGAGATAAAATAGTGAACTTGAAAATATAGAAACAGAAACCATTCAAAATAAAACTCAAAGAGAAAAGTTACTAGAAATTAAAATAAAACATAGCCAAGCATTAGGGAGTTGTAGGACTACTTTAAAAATATAACATACATGTAATTGGAGTCCCAAAAGAAGGGGAGGAGGGAAGGCAGAGGGAATAAGAAAAAAAAAATTTGAAGAAATAATGGCTGAAACATTTTCAACTTTACTTAAATCTCTAAAACTACAAATTCAATAAACCCCAAGCTTAGGAAACTTGAAGGAAATTATACCAACACTCATAATAAAATGGCTTAAAACTGGTGATATATAGAAAATCTTAAATGCAGTCAGACAAAAAAAAATGACATATTTTATGCAGAGGAACAAAGATAAGAGGATTTATCCAGACTTTTTTCTAGGGAATAAAGAATGCAAACCTGAAGACAATGGAGCAATATCTTTAGAGCTTTACAAGAAAAAAATCAACCAAGAATTTTATACCCAGGTGAAATATCTTTCCCAAATGAAGCAAATGTAAGACTTTTAAGACATACAAAAGTAGAAAGAAATTATTATTATAAGAAATGCTAAAGGAAGTTCTTCAAGCAAAAGGAAAATTATACCAGAAGGAAATCTGCATCCAGGACTGAAGAACTCCTAAAACAGTAACTATCTAGTAAATAAAAATATGTTTTCTTATTATCTAAATTCCTTTAAAAGATATTTGACTAAAGAAAAAATTTTTAAAAAATGTATTGTGGGGTCTATAACATGAGTAGAAGCAAAATGTATGAAAATAATAGCACATAGGCTGAGTGGGGATACATTGAAGTGTACTGTTATAAGTTTCTTATACATGAAGTGGTATAATAGCACTTGAAAATAAGTAAATAACACATACTATAAACTACTGAAATAACACCAAAAAAGAGTTACAGATAATAAGTCAAAATACTCAATTTCTAGGAAAAAAAGGCAGATTTTTAAAAAGGGAAAAAAAGAACATGAAATAACTAGAAATTGGTAGAAAGATGGTAGATTTTAACCCAACTACATCAACAATTACATTAAAGGTAAATAGTCTAAATGCCCCAACTAAAAGGCAAACATTATCAGATTGGATAAAAGAACAATACCTTGCTTGTACCTGCAAAAAACCCACTTTAAACATATAGACACAAACAAATTAGAAGTAAAGGATGGAAAGAGATATATGTACTATGCTAGTACCAATCAAAAAAAAATTGGAGTGGCCATATTAATATGAGACAAAGTAGATTTTAGAGCAAAGAATATTACCATGGATAAAGAAACACATTTCACAATAAGATATGGGTGAAATCATCAAGAGGACAGAATAATCTTTTTTTTTTTTTTTTAGTTTTTATTTAAATTCCAGTTAGCATACAGTGTAACATTAGATTCAGGTGTACGGTTTAGTGATTCAATACTTACATACAATAGCTGGTACTCATCAAAACAAGTGCACTCCTTAATCTCCATCACCTATTTAATCCATCCCCCCCACCTCCCCTCTGGAAACCATCAGTTTGTTCTCTATAGTTAAGAGTCTGTTTCTTGGTTTGTCTCTCTTTTCTCCCCCCATGATCATTTGTTTGTTTCTTAAATTCCACATATGATTGAATTCATATGGTATTTATTTTTCTCTGACTGACTTATTTTGCTTAGCATAATACTCTCTAGCTCCAACCACATTGTTGCAAATGGCAAGATTTCATTCTTTTTTATGACTAATATTTCACCGTGTGTGTGTGTGTGTGTGTGTGTGTGTGTGTACCATATCTTTTTTAGCCATTCATCATATAATGACATAATAATTTTAAATGTTTATGATTTAACAACAGAACTTCAAAATACATAACACAAAATCCATAGAACTACAAGAAGAAATAGATAAATATATAATTATAAATTGAGAGTTTAACATTCCTCTCTCAATGACTGATAAACAAATAAGGAAAAATCAGTGAAGATAATATATTGGATCAACGATGAATTGGCCAACCCAAAAGCTGGTTGTTTGAGCAGATCACTAAAATTGGTAGTTCTTTATCTAGGTGATCAGAGAAAAATGTGGAGGTAGAGATACAAATTAGTAATATCATGAATGAGAGAGGTGATATCACTACAGATTCCACAGATACTAAAAGGACCAT
The DNA here is from genome assembly GCF_964656455.1 of Halichoerus grypus. Taxonomy (NCBI): domain Eukaryota; kingdom Metazoa; phylum Chordata; class Mammalia; order Carnivora; family Phocidae; genus Halichoerus; species Halichoerus grypus. The sequence goes on along the minus strand of NC_135716.1, from coordinate 115,588,435 downwards.
AAGAGAATAGTATGACAGCTTAGTATTAATAAATCTGACAACTTAGATGGAATAAATTTCTTCTAAGAAATCATAAACTATTGAAAGATCACTCAAAAACAAATAGATAACCTAAATGGTCTTATATATAGTAAAGAAATTGTTATGTAGTTAAAAATGTTCCCACAAAGAAAACTACAAGCCCAGAGGGCTTCACTGGTACATTTAGGGAAGAAATGACACCATTTCAACACAAACTCTTCCAGAAAACTGAAAAGAAGGGAATACTTCCTAACTCATTTTGTGAAGCCAGTACTAACACCAGGTACAAGGAAACAACAACAACAAACAAACAAACAAAAACAACTATAGACCAATACCCCTAATGAACATAGATGCAAAAATTCTTTACAAATTTTAGCCTTCAATCCAACAATATGTAAAAAGCAAATGCATCATAACCAAGTGAGGTTTATACCATGGATACAAGATTTGTTTAACATTTGAAAATCAGTGTAATACACCTTATTAGCAGACTAAAAACAAAAAAAAATCATATAATCATCAGTAAAGGAAAGAAAGCATTGGACGAAATCCAACATCCATTTCTAGTGAAAAAAAATACCTGCAAACTAGGAATGTATGGGAACAATTATTAAATGGCATCTATGAAAAACCTTCATCATTACAATCATTGATAATGGTGAAAGACTGAATGTTTTCCCCATAAGATGAGGAACAAGGAAAGAATGTAGGCTACCCTTGCATCTATTCAAAATTGTACTGGAGGCTCTAGATAGCAAAATAAGACTAGAAAAATGAGGCATCTAGATTGAATTGGAAACAGTAAAACTCTCTTTAATTACATGTGATGCAAATGTCTATTATAAAATTTTATGGAGCCATGAATTAATTTAGGAAAGTTGCAAGATAGAAGATCAATACACAAAATCAGTGTATTTTTATATTCTAACACTAAACAACTTATTTTGAAATTTAAAAATCAGTATTATTTACAAAAGCATAAAAATATGAAATATATATATATAACCCACATATTGAAAACTTGAAAACACTGTTGTAGAAGACTATATAAATAAATGGAGAAATATGAATTCATAGATCAGAATACTCAGTATTGTTAAGATATCCATTATCCTTCAAACTGACCTAGAGATATAATATCCTAATCAGAATTGTAAAGTGATGTTTAGTGGTGAAATTAACGAGTTGATTCTAAAATTCATGTGGAAGTTCAATGAACCTAGAAAAGGTAGAACAATTTTGAAGAAGGATAAAGTTGGAGGACTTAACACTACATGATTTCAAGATATTTTTATGAAGATATAGAAATCAAGAAATAGACAAATGTATCAATGGAATGTAATAGAATTCAGAAATAGACCCACAAACATATAGTCAATTGATTTTTGACAAAGGTACAAGGTAATTCAGTGGTGAAAAAATAATCTTTTCAACAAATAGAACTGAAATAATTGGTATCTACATGTCAAAAAATAAACTTCAATCTACCTCACATTATGGACACTAACTGAAAATGGGCCACAGACTTAAACATAAAATCCCAAGCTATGAAAGATCTAAAAAAAAAATAGGAGAAACTCTTTCTGCTCCTAGGTTATGTAAAAATTTCTTAAATATATTAAATGCACAATCCATAAAAGAAAAAAATGATAAATTGGACTTAATCAAAATTGAAAACTTCTCCTGTTTGAAAGACAGAGAATGAAAAATAAGACACAGACTGAGAGAAAATGAAACTCAATAATAAGGAAATAAACAATAGGAGCAACAGATAGAGACAGACATTTCACCAAAGACAGAAATTATGTGGATGGCAAATAAGCACATGAAGCTATGTTTAACATTATTAATCACTAGGGTAAAGAAAATCAGAATTAAAGTCATATATTCCTAAACACCTTTTAGAATGTCTAAAATTAAAACTTTGATCAACCCAGTGTTGGCGAGCACATGAGACACTCAAATACTCCTGGTGGGAATGTAAATCCTACATCTTTGGAGAATAGTTTGGTGGTTTCTTAACAAGTTAAACATAGTAATATATGACCCAGCCACTCTACCTGTCTGTATTCACCCAAGACAAGTGAAAGTACATGTGGCCATATAAAACATAAATAAATGTCCATAGCAGTTTTATTCATAATTGCTGAAAAGTGGAAACAACCCAAATGTCCATCAACAGGTGAATGGATACACAAATTGTGGTTTATCCATACACGGTGTATTGCTGAAGAATACTACTCAGCAATAAAAATGAATAAGCTAGTAGTGCATGCAGAAACATGGATTAACATCAACATAATTCTGCTGTATTGAAGAAGCCAGACTACTCCCCTGACCAAAAGTGTAGAAATTGTGTGATTCCATTTATGTACATTTGTAGAAAATGCAAAGTAATGTATAATGAGGAAAGCATTTAAATGTTTGCCTGGGGACAGAGGGGTGGAAAATAGAAAGGGATGTGAGAGATTGGGGCAGGAAGAAATTTTTGAGGGTGTTAGATACGTTCATGATTTTGACTGTGGAGATGGTTTCAGAATTTTGTGTGTATGTGCATGTGTGTGTGAAAATTGGTTACATTTTACACTTTAAATATGTGCAGTTTATTATCAGTAATGTGTCAGTTATTCACAATACAGCTATTAAAACTTAATGTAAAAATGCTAATAAGGAAGTTAATTTTTAAATTTACTTGATGAGAGACATCTCCATACCCATCTTACATATGAAGAAATTGAGGCACTAAGAGTGACAAAGTTCCTAAATATGAAGCTTGGATTTCAATCCAGGTGGTCTGGCTTCAGGGATGTAGCTCTGTTTAATCTTGCTTATAAGGAGAGAGTTTATTTTGACTACAGATTCAGTAACTATATCGGATTTTATTTTCATTTTCTTACTGTCCACATTTCTTGAATAGTTTTGGTTGTTTTTTTTTTTTTTTTTTTTTGCAGACAGGTTGGATTCTTTCCTGCCTTTTTATAAGATAATACTTTAACACATACTAAGTGCTGCTTTCATTAGCATATCCTGTTCTGCCCACCAGACCTCTGCTCTAAAGCCTTCCTGTCTCCCTGTTCCTCACTTCTTTTCCCAATTGTTTCCATCCTAAAAGCACAGCCCTTCAGATTTTGAAATAAATATAGCAGTACATCACCTATCCTCGTCCCCACCCAAACCCATTTGCCCCATTGTGAAATTTCTACGGCATTTATTATCCATATGAAACCACTGAACACTTATTTGCATATCGCTTATCATGATTCTTGTTTTAAGAATGTAAATTTTTTGACAATTAGATTATATGTCTTTCAGATCAGAAACTGAGCCCTTATCTTGCAAGTGTCATGCATATGCAGAAATCTATATATTGGACACAGAATTGCCAACTCCTCTGGACTCACAGAAACATACATGCTCCACTTGGAAAATATTATCACATTGTCTTTTTAAAGCCCTCATATAGAATAAGCAGCTCAGAATATGAGAGTTGGCAATACGTCTCTCCCCCCATCACTATCTCCAAGTTTCGTCTTGGGTATGTAACGAGAGACATCCACTCAGGCATGAAAAATAGAGGCTAAATGAATTGCATTTGGATTGTGAAAATGGTGCACTTTATGTGGTTAGGGCACATTCCACATTTTTTTCTTCCTTAATGAACGTGACATTTGTGTCAACTAGTGGAGGGTGGGGGGTCCTCTTGGTATGGATAAAAATTCATTAAGCCAGTTCAGCAGGGAACACCAGGATCCACATCTTACCCTGTCCTTCCTTCTCAAATAGTTTTCATTAACTCTCCGAGTTCTAAAACAAGTCACTCTCATTTTTTCATTACATGTTTCATATAATTTATTGTACATAATAAATAGTTTGCAAGAGTTGGGTTTATGAATAGCTTGAAACAGGTTTTCCGTGTCCAAATCAAGCTGCCATAGTAACCATTTTTCATTTCTGCCAAACGTATGGTCTTTTCCTTTTTTTTTTTTCTGCCTTGAAATATGTTGTTTAAAAAAATCCCAAATTATTCAGGAAAGTTGATCAGGTTTCATTAAAATAATGACTTCATTGTTAGCAAATGCTTATTTCAATCTCTTATTAAGTGATTCTTTCTTGCATTATGAGCATCAAACTGAAAATAAAAATATATAGCTTTAAATTTTGATTTAACGATATTTATCATAAAAGTAAATTAAAATACATTTCTGTTCTCCTCCCGTTTCCCCATAAAAGAATCTCTGCCCTTTTCAAACAATAGAACAGGAGCAAGGCCAGGTTAAATTTCTGCCAGATAGTTCCAGATAGAAAGTCTAGGAGGACACTAGTCCGCTGGGTATTTTTACCCAAATCCCCCTCACAGAACTTCTAATTTTTTGGCTAGAAGAATTTTTAGAAAGGTGGTTTCCACAGGTGTTTTTCCAACTTCTCATCATTATAATATTTTGACTTTTAAGTAACTAACATCCAAAGTCAGAACCTCCCTCAAGTAACCAGTACCTCATAGCTAAATCTATAAATTCTAAAAGCCAGCTCAACTCAAAAGCTTGCAAAAGCTGCACTCAACAGCCATTTACCCTCAATTCTCAAATAAAAGACTACCTTCAGAAGTCATTGTGAGATATGATCCTTATGATGACTAGTTTTATGGAGGTTGAAGGGAGTGGCCGTGTTACGGCAAATAGAGAAAGATCTGTTTTCATGAAGATTCTTTTTATGTTAGGAACCCATCTACTTTTAGGGGTTTTTTTAAGTATAATTTTTAAAAGTTATCTTTTCTAATAACAGTATTTAGCTTAAGAGAGAAAATTATTAATGAGTCTAGGTTTGGTCTGTAGCTCAGTGGCACCATGAGATGCACACATTTCTACCACTGACCATTAAAATACCTTGCTTTTTTTTTAATAAAAAGATTTTATTTATTTATTTGACAGAGAGAGACACAGTGAGAGAGGGAACACAAGCAGGGGGAGTGCGAGAGGGAGAAGCAGGCTTCCCGCTGAGCAGGGAGCCCGATGCGGGGCTCGATCCCAGGACCCTGGGATCATGACCTGAGCTGAAGGCAGACGCTTAACGACTGAGCCACCCAGGCGCCCCCAAAATGCCTTGCTTTAAAGCACTTTCCAAAAACCTAATTTTTCACTACAAACCTTAGATTCTTACTTATCGAATCTAGCTTTATGTCCTTCTCAAGTTCTTCCATTTATTCAACATATGTTTAATGAATGACTTCTCTCTGGAATACCATACAGGTTCCATGAAGCCATATATTCAAGAGTAAAATCTGGAACCTATCACCAAGGTTAGAAATAAAACATAAAGGTGAAATAAACATAAAGATTGGAGCCAGACTGTGTAATGCATTGAGTGAGAGACCAAAGAGTTGGGATTACATGATCCCTATTACTCCTAGTAATGGTGTCACCTTTACCATTACAATGACTACTACCAACTACAGTTAGAAAAAAAATAATGTAAGCTTTAGAAACCAACTGAAGCTAATTTAACTTAGAAAACAGATGGTATGGGGATCTACTGGAAGGATCTAGAGTATCTCATAAAATCCAAGGAGATCAACAGTCAGTTTTCAAAACTACAGGAAGTAGGGAACCTAAATTTTGGGAATCTGAACTGCAAAAGTTTTTGAACCTTGTCTCTTGACTGCCTTGACACGGAAAACCTTGTCTCTGCCACTAAGGTGAAATCAACTTCCAGCTCCTATTCTAAGACCCTGGGTTACAACCCAAAATTCTCAGAGAACAAATCTAAATCGCTTGAGTCACTGTCCATTCCAACTATATATGGTTAAGTGGACAGAGTCAAGTATTCCTGGCATTGCTGTTGAGGCCCATTCTTGGTTACTGGGGGCAAGGGGCAATTCCGGAGAAGGTGAAATCACAATGGGGTAGAGAGCAAAAGGCGCCTTCAGTAACCACAACTAGCATTCTCTGGGTTAGACATCGTATGAAGTACTTTTCATGCATCATCTCAAATAATTCCCAAGAAACCTATTGCAATAGATACTACTATTCTCACTTTACCTATAAAAATTTGAGGTTTAAAAAGGGTGAAACCAGTTAAGTAGTGGAGCCAAGATCTGTAGTCTGCTCTTTCTGGTTGCAACACCTATGCTCTATCCTTAATCTTGTTGCTGTCAGTCTAACATATTTACGTGCAGATTGAGTCTGGTGCCTCTGTCCCCATAAACTTTCTGTCCTCCAGTCTTCATTTTGAGTGGGTGAAGAGTTGGTTGAAAGAATCATTGAAGGAGCTAATAAATGTCTTGTTAACTGGTACCCCAAAAGTACCTACCTTTTCTTGTCATGTTCTAAAATGAAAAGAAAGGGGAATATGTTCCAGATAAACATATGTGTTTTCTCATGGACTCTGTGTGATATATGGTGTTTAGACATAGGTGAACTGATACCACTAGTCCTATAGTCCAGAGTAAATATATTCTATAGTAAAATAGTTGTGTATATGTTGGGGGGCTGGGAAATAAACCACTAGTTGTCATGATATTTCTACAGGAAATTTTGAACATTTCACTTAGAAATAAAGTGTGAGCACTCCTGACCAGTCAGGGACAGTCTGTAGACTATTTTTTTTTTTTTGGACACAGTCACCCTGGTAGAAATAAATTATGCACTTCTCTAATGAATGAACTTAACTTCAAACAAGGGAAATAATCTCTATCTCCCTTCCCAGCAGAGGAGAAGAAATCCCCTGGGATCTCTTGGATGAGGAAGGGGAACTCTGAAGTTGGGTGAGATAAATCCAGACCCAATAATAACTTATCTGTATATGTTTGCATAAGAGAGGTAACACCTTAGGCCTGGCACTCTGACTTTTGAAACAAAGCCCGGTTCCTTACCCCTGCAGGGGTGAAGTAGATGGCATGGCTGGTGGCCGGGAGCGGGAGGAAGGTGAAGGCAGAGCAAAGTTCTGGCCACCACTGCTTATTCATATTCTCAGGTTATTACTAAGTCCTAACTTTGCAAGTTTGGGACTTTCTCTGTGACAAGTCACATGGCACTTAAATATCACAATAAAATGGGTGGAAATCACCATCAGGGTGAGTATATAAAAACTTTAATAAGGAATCATGATGAGGTTTTCACATGCAGTGGGCCTGTTCTTGATAATAAACACTTCACCGAAGTGCTTCAGTTTATTGACTCTCTTTTGGGCCGACCAGAGGAAATGAGCTCTTTGACAAAATGAGAAAGTTTGGTCCTAGATGGGTGCCAGGCCCCAACTTTTGCAGTGGAGTTCTCAGCAACGGGAAGATGAACTGGACCCCTGGGGCAGATGAATTAGGGCGGCCCTAACAAACCTGATTGCCTCTGGTAGTCGTGATGTCTTTATAAACACTGCAAAAGAGTTAAGGAAGAGCCAAGAATGCAAAAATACCCAAATTTACATTAATGAATGAATTAATGAGGACACGACTAATTCAAAAATTCTGATAACAGAAATAGGAGCCCGTGGGAAAATAAATTACCTCTCCTCTGTCAGAGAGGGAAACACATGCAGACCTTACCATTTTAAATTCAGTTTAAATATAGCCCAAGCACAGTCCAGATTACTTTTTGCGATCATAGAGAATATGCTCTTGACTAACTCATCTGGCTTAGGTTTCAGAGAAGATTCTGGCACAATAAGGAAGACGTTGTCTGAGGGGCTGCACAGAATGTACCTAAACGGCTTGGTGCTCCATGGCTCGGGCAGAAGAGTAAGGCATCTCCACTTGGAAGGAACAGCGTGCAACTGCCGACATTCTCTCACTCCCTGCCCTGACACAGGCATGGGGCTAAGGTTGACAGAGGAGAGGGAAGGCACAGGGAGAGAGGAAGGGAAAAATGAGGGAAGAGAGCAAGGAAACAAAGGGATAGAAACCAAGACAAAATTTGCTATGGACACTGGATATTAAATCAAGGTGATGTGATACAGGAACACTCCTCCCCCACTCCCCCAAGGTTGAGGATGGTACCATTTAAGAGAGAGAGAGCAGCTTTCTGAAAAGCTAAAAACATCTCCAAAAAATTGGCTACAACTTCCTTCACACAAAGACAAGTTTGAGAGATACGAATAGTCATGGGAGGAATATTTTATGGGAACAAAATATTTATTCTTGTTTCGCTTATGAGGATATCAAGACAGAAAATAGTCTCTGGAGGAAATCACGCCTGTGAAAGATATTTTTAAGATCAAAGTTTACCTGACACATAAACCAACTCACTAACAATGAAAAGCATGAAATTCTGTTTTGAGAGGCACTGATTTTTCTTTTTTCCTTTATCAAATCGGCCCTTTTGTCTTTTACAAAATATATGTGCAACTATAACAATGTGATCTTTTTTACCTGTTAAAACTTGAAACTTGTAATATGATCAGAGAATTCAAGCCCCACATAGAACGCGAGGTACTTAGTTTCCTTGACAGACTTGTGATAATTTTTTGAAACAATGAAATTTATCTCATAGTAAATGCCATCAATCTTCCCATTTATATATACAATGCATTCTAAATTTTTGAAAAAAATGGTTCAATAGTATAATACCTTTTTTGTGGCTCAATTTCTCTTCAGTTGATGATGAGAAAATCAGAAATACATTATTCTTACTAACTTGAGTTGAATGAAAGTCTTCATTTAAAGTAACTTAATTATATACAGAAAGTATGTAATAATATAATGACCTCTATTATAAATCATAAGTAGCAATCAAAATAATGATCAAATCAGATAATAAGTTTGATTATGTGTAGAATTTCACTTTCCTTAGGTATGTTATTACTCCCAGAACAGGATGGAAACAAAAGGACTTGGCTGGAAATAGGCTCTCTCTTGATCACATGCCTAGTATAGTTTTCTGCACCCAGTGGGTTCTCAATAAATATTCAGTGATGATTATAATGAGTTTCTAGAAACATTGCAATTCGCAGGTATGCACAGATCTAAGATTAGAAAAAAAATTGTCAGTGTAATTGATTGTGTCAAAAGAGAAACAATTCTACATCCAATATCAATCACATAAACTGTGGATCCAGACGAACACAATTGCTGTATGGCTTTTTTCTTTCAATTTCACTTTTTCCTGGCCACCCCACACACTAAATGGAGACCCACTGGACACATTTGTCACTTGACTAAATTACCCAGGGGTAAGGCAGTATGGTCATACTGTTGCCAAACGTTTCTGGAAGCTTTACCTTGCTTCCTGAATCAGGTCCTTGATTTCTGACTGTCCTCTTCAAGGGAATAGTTCTATGGATCACAGGCCTTTGGAAGGTCCTAGGCTTACTGTCATTGTGGCAGACTTTAGGCCATTCTGAAGTCAGAGAACAAAGGTGCAAGTGCCATAAGTATTTATGTTATGGAAAAAAATGCTGAATTAAAACAAAAAATCAGATGTGAAACATGGCTCTGGTTCTTTGCAGGTTGTGATGATGTCTGGGACAAGTTAATAGTAGACCAGTGGAAAAGTGGGCCATTTATTTTTGTTCCATTTCCACAGCCTAACCACTTCACCTTTAAAAAAATGTAGGCCTTTCATCCCCAAAGAGAAAGGGGAAGAACAGATAGTAAGATTGCTCAGGCCAGGAAGCTGGAAGTCAAGCTTGACTCTTTAGTCTTCTTTACCTCTACTCCCTTCCATGTCATGTATGGCCACATTTTTTCTACCCTCTAAAAATAAGTGAAATCTTTCTACTTCTCTCTAGCCTGCTATCACGTTCATTTCTTATGTAGGATATGCAATAAACATGTACTTTGCTGCCTACACACCTTTAATCTTTTCAATCCATTTGCCTCTCTGTGGTCTGAGTTCTTTTTTTAAGTATCTGGACGTGGTGTACTTACTTTGTATAAGGCAGTATGAAAGGCACTATGGTGAGGACTTTATACCCATATGTATATTTTTTTCCTCATTCCATCCTCTTAAAAACTGAATTTGATAAATATAATTATGTTAATTTCTCATTGTTTCTGTAAAAACATGATGAACTTAGTGGCTGAAAACAATAGTGTTAGGGAAGCAGCCATAGTGCTGTGCTATGTATTGGCAGTCCCTGGGATTGCCTAATCAGTGCCCCGGGTCTGGAACATTCCCTTATATGGAGGCCATTGCCAAGCAATAGTTCAGATTGTCTTTCCTTATTAGGAGGAATCTTTCCCTATTCTGAGTTCACAGTAAACTTCCTTGTACTGCTTAAGTGTTGTTATTAGATGCACCTGGCCAGCACAGGAGGCTATCTGCCTTCTAAGGGGAGGAAACGGAGATTTCACCTGTAGGACAAGAGGGGTCCATGCAGTCCGTCACACTGTGTGGGCTATCAGGAATGTCCTGCTGACCCTGCGAGACAGGCACACGATGCAGACCCTAATCTTGCTGTGCCTTTTCTCCTTCCTGTGATTAAAGTCTTCTTCCAATCACACTTTATGAGCTGCGTTCTTGGTGACTCTGAGCCCATTGGGGATGCAGTGGCCAATATCGGTGAGCTCCAACTTCTGGTGGCTGGAGTGTAATTTTCTTTGCTGTTCTCCAAAAGGGGGGAATTCTCACCTGAGATTGGTAGCTGGATGTTCCTGCTCAACAAACAAATTTATTCTCTTTCCCTTCTGGAGGCTAGAAGTCAGAAATGAGTCTATGGGGCTAAACAAGTTGCCAGTCATAGGGCTATTTCCTTTTAAAGGCTCCCAAGGATGATCTGTTCCTTATCTCTTCCAGTTTTGATGGATATCAGCATTCCTTGGTTTGTGGTTGTATGTGTTCATCCTCTACTACATTGTCATTGCTTTCTCTGCTTCTGTAGACAAGTCTCTTTCTTTGCCTCACTCTTGTAAGGACACCTGTGATTAGAGTTAGGGTCTGCCTAGCTAATCCAGAATAATCTCTTCATCTTAAGGCCCTTAATTTAATTACATCTTTTTCCAGATGAAGCAATTTTCACAGGTTCCAGGAACTAAGACCTGATGAATATCCTTGGGACTATTATTCAGCATAGCACCATAGTTCTTTCTTCTCACTCATGACAAAAAACTTCAGTGGGTTAAGTAATGTGCCCAAATCTATACACCCAGGAAGTAGCAAAGCTGGGGCTCAAACCCAAGTCTTTCTGACTCCAGAATAAATGTTTATGTATAATGAGGAAACTAGACATGGTAAGCTCGAAGGAGAAAAATGAAAAATAGGCAAAGAGAGACATCATAATTATTTCCAAATATCTGAAAGACCCATCACATGAGAAAATGGCTAATAATGATAGCTAACATATATTTAGAGCTTATACATGCTAAGTGGTGTTCTAAGCTCCTTTACAAGTATTAACTCATTTAATCTTTACAACAACCCCATGAGGTAATTTTCATTATTATTGGTACTTAAGTTAATTGTTAAAAATTACACAGCTAGTAAGTTATAGAGTTGATATTTAAGGCTTCAGAGACTGTGGTCCTGAGTCTTCCCTAGATAGACTGATCTCATCTTATAAATTCTGACAGGAGGAACTTGAATCAAAGGAAGAAAACAGATGAAGACAAATCTTTAGTTCAATATTGGAAATTCTGGGAAGAAATTATTTCTTCACAGACTGGGAGAAAATATTTGCAAAAGGCACATTTGATATGAGACTGTTAAGCAAAAACGTAAAAAGACCCCTTAAAAGTCAACAATACAAAAACAATCCAATAAAAAATGAGCAAAGGACCCAAAAGACACCTCATCAGGTATTTGTGGAAAGGAAGATATGGATAGGTAGAGTAGCAAAACTATTTTGTGTGATACTATGATGAATATATGTCATTACACAGAATGTACCCCACCAAGAGTGAACCCTAGTGTAAGCTATGGACTTTAGGTGATAATGATGTGCCAGGTAGGTCCATTGATTGTAAACAAACAAAGAAACAAACAAAAAATAAAAGGGAAATTTAAGTGAGACACTGTAGAGACAAGACTCTGAATTTTAGTCCAGTCAAAAGATTAGACATGTTGTAGTGATTTGGATAAAAGTGCCAGAGGTTTATGCCTTAATTCTGGACAGAATGGTGATGACATTGGTAAAAATAGAGAAGTCTGAAAGAGACAGAGACAAAGAGAGAGAGAGAAAGAGCCTCAGTTTAGATAAATGGAATTTAAGCAAGACAACTAAGTAATCACTATAAGTTATGGACTAGAACTTGAGAGGATGCCTATGGCTAGAGATAAAGATCTGTTATTTACACAGATGAATAGCAATTTCCTGCAGCAATTGGCTTTGGAATTGGACACATTTCATTTTATAGATATCATCTCATTTAATTCTTACACCAATTCTCTAAAGTAGACATCCTTGTCCCATTTCATAGGTAAGAAGACTCAGACTAAGAGAGGTTAAAGAACTTGCTCAAGGTCACATATCTAGTAAGTGGTGAAACATGGAGCTACCCATCTGATCTCAAAGCCCATACTCTTCATCACTTTGTTAAACTATCATAAGAGTACATGTGATTGACCTGGGCGGACCACACCTGTGACAGCCTATTCTACTTATGCCCAAGTGAAAATGGTTGGATATTAGGGAGTGGACAACTGTCTCTCAAGTAACATAAACTGGAGGGGCAACTGGTGGATACTATTGGTTTCTGGAGTTAGTAGGAGGAAATAAATATGCTGGTTCAAGCAAAACCAGAAACACAATATCAGTTAAGGTGTGTCTGCTGCTTGCAATGCAAATCAGTTCTGCATAACCAAAACAAAAGAGGGATGCAGTAGAAGGCCATAGGGTAATCCTCAGAATCAAAAGAAAAGCTAAAGAATCAGACATTGGAAAGTATAGGGACCAGATTAGCTCCAATAGGAACTGGTAAATAGGAACCAGTGAACAATTCCTGCAGAACAACGACATCCAGCGAATATATTTCAGCCTTTTTCAATCCTTGGGTTGCATTGGCTCAAGTTCTAAATTCCAGGGAGAGCATCCGAGTGGCCTAGTTCTGCTCACGTGATCATCCTTAGCCAGGGAAGTTCCATGTCCTTGAATTACAGTTTATCTACTAAGGAAAGGTTAGTTCCTTAAAGCAAATCTGGAGAATGAATTCCAAAAGGCACAAAACTATTGAAGTGTTGAAAACTAGAGGCAGTTCTTGCTTTGCACTGTACAGTATTAGCTGAAACGCATACATACGGGCCATGATTCTTTACTTTGCACAGTTCTGTACTACATACATTTGAGCTCAGACACCATGGGATATTGCAGTGAGGAATAGGCACCAGCGTGCACCAATTTTGGGTAACAAGATACCGTGGAAAGCAAGGACTGCCTGCATATATGACCAAGAACAATTGGGAGATGCAACGCTAGGTGGGTGTACCTCTGACCCCGACTCCCATGTGCACCCCTGAGGGCCAGGCTAGAGGGTTAGGATGGTTCCTTGGTGATCTCCATCTCGTATGTCTGAATGTTGACCTTAAGATAAAGATAACTGTTGTAAAATAAATGTTTTCACTGCAAAAAAAAAAAAAAAAAAAGAACAATTGGGAGAATATGAGACTTCAAAGATAGATTTGTAGAAAGAAAATATAGTAAAAAAGGACTCTAGAGATCATCAAATCCAGCCCTTTCCTAGTACAGCAAAGGAAAGAGACCAGGAGGAGACATTGACTTATCCAAGGCTTCCCTCTTGGAGAAACAGAAATTATATTAGCAAAAGAAGTATAAAGGAAAGGAGTGGTTTCCAGAGCTGGCTACAGCTTAACAGGGAAAGCAACCTGTGGGAAGTAAGTTCGGAGCGAGGGTTTGAAGGACTTCTGAAATGTGTTTCCTCAGGCGTAAATTGAGGAGGGCTGGCCTAAATCTCTCAGAGCCTTTTCAGCTCTGACATGCTATGATTCAGAGCAATAGGTACTAAAATTAGCAAGTCATACATGGGAATAGGAAGCAGGGTGGCTTGATTGGAGCGAAGAAGCATGTTAGGGACTAATGACAGCTCCGGGAGGGTCAGCTGATGGATGTCTGGCTGGGAGTTCAGGGTTAATACTCCCCAGCGTGGGTTAAGGGCATATGCTACCACCCCTGATGTGCTGCAGTATGCCCACCATTTGTGAAGCAATGAACCCACACACTTGTGAACACAATAGCACCCGATATCTTCCCATGGAATGTGATTGAAACAATACTGGGAGAAATTTTCCTACAGGGCTGTAATAGCTGGGATTCCCTATTGTCTTATTAGATGAAGCAGCTATAATTTTTAATTCTGATTCTCATAGAGTATATGTGACTTCCAGCAGATGTGTGCAGTCCCTAAGGCCAGGGCCTGGGGACATACAGAATGAACATACAGCCTGAAGATTGAATATAACTCATTTTAGTAACCATCTGACAAACCTGCTCATAGATGCTAAACAGGGTTTGCTGAGTGTTTTATTCCCTAGCGGAAACATTTACTATTCATATGTATAGAAGTTAGATGATATAAAAAAAAAAAAAAAAAAAATTACCCTAATTCTTTTTGCTCTGTTATCTATTATCTTTTCACAAACCCATATGCTTTTTGATAAGATTACCAAATTAATGGACAAGGAAATATATTCCGTTCTTTTACTGAAGTCCGGTTGTATTTTGATATCTTAATACATCAAAAAACCAACATCCTATGCTTGCCTCTCTGCCTGGCCTCTTTCTTTCTTTTCTTTTTTCTCTGTTTTTTGCAAGTTTTGCCATCCTTCTCTCATTTCCTTCTTTCTTTGTTTCCTTGTGTATTTATCTCTGTCTCTCACTTTCTACCACTCACCCTCTGCACCACATTAGCGTGCATACTCTGAGCTAATTAAGATGCATTGTCTTCCCCTCCTCCCCTCTATCTTGGGCCACTTATGCTGAGCCTCCACTATATTTTTATAAATGGGGTGGGGATATTTACTTTGTCCAAAACTGCCAAATGGGCTCATTTCAAATCAAAGTGACTCTGGAAGTCATATGTGAAAAATGGGACAGACCTGGAGTAGCTGAAGATAGTATTTTTTTTTTTTTATTTTACTTGAAATAATATACAAGAATATAGTGTGCAAAATTTAGGGGCAACATCATGAAGAAGTGTAATGAACTGAAATCAATTTTACAGCTGTGATTCCTAACCAGAAACACCACCTGGTAAGTAACATGAAAAGCCATGACTGTAGCTCAGAGCAGAAGCAGCTGTCTTGCCAATGTGTGTCTTATCTAGCTTCTCCACCCTCCCTGCGGACTGTGGAATACCTGCTCTCTTATTGGCGGCTCTCCTATACTCATTATTGCCCTCAAACATTCTATTTCCTGACTTTGACTGAAAACAAACTTTATTTTCCTGATGGCCATCAGAGTCCATCATTCTATTCCTTGACCACAAGTGTAGGGGTGAAAAAATTTCCCTTCTTCCCTTCTAGGTTCTTTGGCTGGTCTAATAATTAAGTTGATATAAGACAGACTAACAGGAGAAAAACCAACACATTCTGTACATATGGGAGCCCCATAAAAATATGAGACCTAGTGCTCGCTTCGGCAGCACTTATACTAAAAATATGAGACCTAAAGGGCAACCAGGTAATTGAGGCTTCTATAACATCATGAGCTAAGGGGTAGGGGTCTGGGGATTGAAAGGGGAGGAAGGCCACTCACAGGAAGGCAGTAGGGATGTTTGGAAAACAGTTTGCCTTGTTATGCAGATAAGTTTCTTAGGTAAAAAGTTATCTCTGGTTATACCTCTCTTCCTGATACAGGCCCTCTTTCCAATATAAATTTAGACAGTTGAGGGGGAGTTTTTCCTGAATCTGCTGGGCTTTGATTGCCTTTAGCTCAATATAATCCTCATGCCAGAGGCATATTTGGGCATGGCAAAATCTGTTCCCCTTCACCAGCCCTTCACTGATTTGCTCAACTATTTTCCCATAGTCATCCCCCATCAACCTCTCCCTCCCTCCTTCCTTCCTCCCTTCCTTCCTGCCTTCCTTCCTTCCTTCCTTCCTTTCCTTCCCTCTCTTTCTTTTTTTCTTCCTTTATAGGATGACATAGCACAACTCTTCTTCATCATCAATAGTTATCACTCTCAAAGATTTGAACATCTAAACAGGCTATATCCTGACCTCAAATTTCTTCTGTTCCTAAACTCCAATGATCCCCAAAGATAGCCACATCTCAGATTGCATTTTTACAGAATTATCCAACTCCATACCTCAAATTCTAAGCTTCCATTCTCTAATGTTCACTTCCTTCCTTTCCACTTTTCAAAGTCTCCTTTAAAATGTAAATTAGATTTTATCATCCTTCCCCAGCCCCCCACTAAAACCCTCCACTGACTGTTCCTTGCACTTGAAATCAAATGCAAATTTCTTACAAGACTTGCTCTAGGAACAGATCTGGCTTTGTACCCTTCTCTGATACTATCATACCCTGTCTTCTCCCTCCTTCATGTTTCTGCAGCACAGGCATTCCTTCTTTTCCTATAACAAGGCAACTTCAGGCACCTGGGTGACTTGGACTCAATGTTGCCTCCTAGGAGAGGATTTCTCTTACACCCTTTCCAAAGAAACCACTTCGCCTGCTTTACTTTCTCTTGTTTGTTCATAGCACTCTCTGATTTTTTTTTAAAAAAAACTTATTTCTCTATTTGTTGACTCTCCAGGATGGCAAGTTGCTTGTCTGTCCAGTTTGCTGCAGTATCTCCTGGGGATATTACAAAAATCAAGAAGTACTCTTTGCTTTCTAAGATTTTTCAGTCAGGAACAGAAATCGGACAAGTAAGCAAGTAATTATAATACTGAGCAATCGTCCTGAAGTAGTACAATACCGTTATTAAAAATAAAGACTCTGCAGCCAGGCTGTCTGGGCTTGTCTTAGTTTTCCTGCTTACTGGCTGTGAAATGTAGGTGACTTAATTATGTGGTGTTCAGTTTCTAATCATTAAATCGGGATATCAAAAGTATCTATTTTATAGGGTTGTTATAAGGGTTATAAATGAGTTAATGCAGAGTACTTAGAGCAGAGCCTCGGATGTAGTAAACATTCAAAAAGTGGGAGGTATCGTTATGAATCAAATCTTGTTTTTCTCCTCATTCCAGGGATCACAACTCCAGTTCAGCCAGTCAATATCTCCCTGGACTACTGGAAAACCCTGGCCTTAGTGTTGTAATTTATTCCCAAATCCACTGTATATGTTGTCTACACATTGGTCCTTTCCCTAAAACACCCCAGTGGCTTCCCATAACCTTGGATAAAGCCCAACTCATTAATGTGGCTGACAAGGCCCTTCGTGATTAATCTCTGCTTTCTTCTCTAGCCTCTCTGACTCTCACTGGCTTCTCCACTCTTATGTTCTAGAAATGCCAAACTTCTTGCAGTCTCCCAACCACACCCTGCTATTACTTTACCTTATGCTTTTGCCCATGCTGTCTCTTCTGCATGGAACATCTTTTCCCTATATTACATCTGATCTAAAATTACCTTTATTAATCCTTTAGGACCCAGCTTTGAGTTTCATACTAGAGTGTACAATGGTTCCCAAAAAGTTGAGAGCTCCTAAATACCCAGAACATACTATTACTATGGTATTGAACAGACTGTCTTAGCATCTATGTCTGACTCCCTGAGTTCTTTGAGGGCAGGTACTGCTTCTTGTCCATTTTCATACCCTCAGTGACAAGCCTGACACACAGAATTATTTTTGTGTTATTCAATTATTGTCATAATGATGCTATGTAACAAACAACCCCAAATTTTAGTGGTAGCACATCTATTTCTTGCCATGATGGAGAAGCAAGGACCAGACTTAAATTGCCATCATAATGATTAGGTTTGACAAAATATATGGAGTAACTTTTTTCAGACATTGAACAACAGACAGTGCAGAACTGTGATCCCCGAGAAAAGGGACATAAGTAATCCCTACAATTCCCCTAGATTTCTACCTGGAACCAATTTCTGGCCCATGGGTACAGGGAAGGAAGTTAAACACAGCCTAGAAAATCAGTCAATGGAAACATACTCAGAAATGATAGCACTAGCAGACAAGGATGTTGAGACAACTCTTATACTATGTAAATTATGGAAACAAAGGAAGAGAAATGAAAAATATAAGAGACTAATAATTAAAACTTCCAAAAATAAAATACAAATCAGAAATGAAAATTTTCCTTGGTGAGGTTAATAATAAATTAGATACTGCAGATGAAATGAAATGTTCAGTAATTTTTGAGTTTATAGAATAAAGCAAAAAGTGAAAAAAAGACTAAAAAAGAGAAAGAGAACAGAGTCTCAGTAATCTACAGAACATTATGAAGTGGTTTCAAATATGTGTCATTGGATCCTACAGAGGGAGCAGAAAAAGATTTGAAGAAATAATGGCCCGAAGTTTTCCAAAATTGCTGAAAACTATAAAGCTAGATTCTAAAAGGCTCAATATAAACTGAAAGCAGGATAAACACATACACATGTGTGCACAGAGCAAGGAAGAATTATATTGAGGAAAGTAGTGTTAAAGATAAAATCTTAGAAATAGAGAAAAAAGATGTATTACAGAGAGTACAAAGATATGAAACTGAAGACTTCTTGTAAGAAATATGAAAGTCAGAAGAAAATGGAATGGCATCTTTAAAGTGCTAAAACCACTTTTAACCTAGAATTCTATATGTATAAAAATGTCTTTGAAAAGAAGGGGGCAAAATAAAAGTTCTTGTAGAAAATAAAAACTGAGAGTAATTAAAAGTCAACAAAGAAAAGAAATGATTAAAAGATGGGCCAATACCTTAACAGATACCTCACCGAAGATGATATGCTGATGGCAAATCAGCATATGAAAAGATGCTCACTTTATATGTCATTAGTGATATCCACATTAAAACAATGCCAAGACATCACACCATACCTATTAGAATGGCCAAAATCTGGAACACCAACAACACCAAATGCTGACAAAATGTGGAGCAAAAGGAACTCTCATTCATTGCTGATGAGAATACAAAATGGTACAGACATTTTGAAAGATAGTCTGGTAGTTTCTTACAAAATTAAACATCCTCTCATCATATAGTACAGCAATTGCACTCCTTGGTTTTTACTCAAAGGAGTTGAAAAGTTATGTTCATACAAAAACCTGTACATGGATGCTTATAGCAGCTAATTTATTCATAACTGACAAAACTGGGAAGCAACTAAGATGTCCTTCAGTATGTGAATAGATAAATAAACTTTAGTACATCCACACAATAAATTATTATTTAGTGTTTAAAAGAAATGAGCTATCAAGGCATAAGAAGACATGGAGGAACTTGAAATGTTATTAAGTGAAAGAAGACAATCTGTAAAGGCTATATACTGTGTGATCACAACCATATCACATTCTGGAAAAGGAACAATTAGGAGACAGTAAAAATATAAGTGGTTTCTAGGTATTGGGGGTGGAGAGGGATGAATAGGAGGAGCATAGAGAATTTTTAGGGTGAAAATACTCTGTATGATACCATAATGGTAGACATATGTCATTATACATTTGTCCAAACCCACAGAATGTAAGACACAGAGAAAACTTTACTGTAAACTATGGATTTGGGGTAATTATGATGTGTAAGTGCAGGTTCATTGATTATAACCAATGTGCCACTTTGTTGGGGGATGTTGACAATGGGGGAGTCTATGCATGCATAGGGGCAGGAGACAATTAGGAAATCTCTGTACCTTCCCCTCAACTTTGTTGACTTAAACTGCTTCTAAGAACATAATGTCCTAACAAAATTTAAATTTAAATTTAAAATAAACTGGAGAGTACTTGTCACCTGCAGACGTGAACTTTAAGTAAGGCTAAATGAAATGCAACAAAGACATTTTATCAAAGAAAATAATACCAAATGGAAACTTGGATCTCACAAAGGAATAAAGAATGTGAAGAATTGTAAATATGTGAATAAATATAACAAGCTTTCTTATGTTTTAAAATTCTTTAAAAGATAATTGACTATCTAAAGCAAACGTAAGTAGTAATGTATTGTGGGGTTTATAACATACTGTTTTAATATTCTTATATTATTCAAAAAGAGTAGGGTGATCCATCTCATTCCTGGACCTGGGTTAAGCACTAAAAGCCTTAAATCTTGGGAAACTCCCAAGACTTGGCAAATAGGTATAGTTAGCCATCCTAAATGGAAAAGCAATTGTGATAAGTAAAATATATTTTGGAAGCCCTAGAGCAATCACTAAAAAAACAAAAACAAAAACAAAAACAAAAACAAAACAAAACAAAAAACAAAACCACAGAAGTATAACTAATAAGCCAATAGCAGAGGCAAAATGGAATTCAAAGAATATTCAATTCACAAAAAGGGATGAAAAGAATAAAGAAGAAATAAAGAACACATGTCTCCAGTAGAAACAAAAAATAGGTTGATAATTTAAATTTGACCATATCAATAATTACATTAAATATAAATGGTCTGAACCCTCCAGTTAAAAGACAAATTGTCAGGCTAGATAATGAAAGACCCAATTCTACGCTGTTAACAAGAAACTCATTTTTTTTTTTTTTTAAAGATTTTATTTATTTATTTGAGAGAGAGAGAATGAGAGAGACAGCACATGAGAGGGGGGAGGGTCAGAGGGAGAAGCAGACTCCCCGCCGAGCAGGGAGCCCGATGCGGGACTCGATCCAGGGACTCCAGGATCATGACCTGAGCCGAAGGCAGTCGCTTAACCAACTGAGCCACCCAGGCGCCCGAAACTCATTTTAAATATAAAAGCACAGCTATGTGAAAAGCAAAAAGAAGGAAAAGTCATATGATAATAACTCAGCATAAAACAACTGGAATGCCTATAAGTAATACCACATAAAATAGATTATGGAACAAAATCTAGTGCCAGGAGTTTCATGTTAAAGGAATCGATCCATCAGGGAGACAAAACAATCCTAAGTACATATGCCCCTGATAAAAGGGCTTCAAAGTACATAGAGCAAAATCTGAATAAATTGAAAGGACAAATATTCATAGACCAAACTGACAGGAAGTCAGTAAGAATATAGAAGAGTTGAGCTACACTAAACAACTTGACATAATTGACATTTATGGAATGCTCCAACCAATACAAGCAGAACACAGTTTTTTTTCAAGTATACACAAACATTCACCTAGACCATATAGTAAGTCAAAAACAAATTTCAGTAAACTTAAAATTGAAATTATATAGTGTATTTTATCTAACCATAAAAAATTAAATTAGAATCAAATAACAGAAATTTATCTGTAACTTCCTCAAATATTTGGCAATAAAGCAATATGCTTCTAAATAACCCATTTAAAAAGGAAGAAATCATGAGGAAAATTAGAAAATATATTGAAATGAACAAACATTCAAAAAACAACATCAAAAACATGGGTGCAGCTAAACTTGCTTGAGGAAAATTTTATAGCTTTAATTGCTTATATTGGAAAAGATAAAAATTCTAAATTCAATGATCTAACCTCCTACATTAAGAAACTAAAAAAAGAAGAGCAAGTTAAACTCAGAATAAGCAGAAGGAAGGAAATCATAAAGAAGAGAAGCAGTTGAATAAATAGAAAAAGCATAGAGTGAACCAATAGAACCAAATGATGTTCTACTGAAAAAGTCAACAAAATTGACACACGTCTTGCCAGACAGATGAAGATAAAAAGAGGAAGAGACAAACTGCCAACATCCAGAATGAAATAGAGGACACCATTATAAATCCCATAGAGAATAAGCTGATAATTAAAGATTATGAAAATTTTGTACCAATAAATATGACAACTTAGGTTAAATGGAAAATTCTTTGAAAGACATGAATTACAAAAACTGACTAAACAGATCCCATTACAATTGGCTCTCCAACAATCACTCCCATGAAATCATTTCTGACAGTCACTGACGCCCACCCTGCTACCAAATGCAATGAGCTTCTTAGTATCCACTTCTGTGTTTGATAGTACTGAGCACTTCTTGAAGTGCTTTCCTCTCCTTTTGGGTGACAGAACACTCCATTTTGGTTCAGTCCTACTTCTATGGCTATTTGTTATCATTATCCTTCATGGCTTAATTTTCTTTTGTGCATACCTCAAATGTCATAGACTCCCTAAATGTCACCCGAAAACCTCTCACTGGGTGGTCTCATTGATTCCTAAGACTTCACCATCCTCTCTAAACTGATGGATCCCATATTTATGACTCAATCAGCCAATTGGATATCTGTACCTGAGTGTACAACAGGGACCACAAACTCAACATGTACAAATGGAATCTATCTCTTATCCAGACTGGACCTTTCATCTTTGTATTTTCTTTCTCAATAAATGAATGAATCATCTCCACAATTCCCTGATTTTCTCAAGCCTGAACACAGAGAGCCATCCTTCATTGCCTTACACTCACTCTCACCATCACTCAATGAGTCACCAAACTATGTGCATTCTAACCTGCCTGGCTTTGTGCATTATTGCTACCTGAGTTTGGGGCACCATTTTGGTTAGTTCTCTAAAATACCCTTCTACCACTCGCTTTTACTCAAGTTTTCTCCTACTCTAATCCACTGCACTTTTTGCCAGAGTGATCTTTCAAAAACAGAAATCCAACCACTCTCCTTCTTAAAACCCTTTATAACTCCTCTTTACCATCAGGATAAAGACCATACCCTACTGAAGTGTACAATGTCCTTTATGATTTGATCCTTTCTTTTCTCTCTTGCCTTGTCACCTGTTACTCAGTCTTCACCACTTACCTTCTTTTCATACCAAACTCACTGCTTGCAGTTTCATTCATTTATTCCCTCTGCCCACTCCTCTTCAATTCTCCACATGAGATGCCTTCTCAGCCAAGAAAATTTTTCCCTGCCCCTTCCCTAGACCTCAGCAATCTGAGGTGGCGTCTCTCCTAAGTATTCCTATACCACCCTCTTATGACAACTTGAATAATTCTTCTTACACTTTGGGAAAAAAAAAAAAACACTGAAAACAAATAATGAAATTTGGAAAAGCAAAATCCCAACTCTACAGACATTGGAAATAGAGAGGTATAAAAGGAAACATTAACACAGTTCAACATGTCAAACTTGGTTAAATGGAGATTATAGCGGAAGATACTAGCAACAAAAATAATTGATGGATTTTAACACATGCAAAAAAAAAATGAAAGGAAGAAAAAAGTAGAGAAGACTTGTTTCTAATAGCATCACTAGTAGCTGTAGAATGAAATTAAGCAAAATGGAATGCAGGCAGGTTCCCCAGGGGAAAAATCTCAATAATCACATCCACTGGTCTGTGGCATGGTCTCCTTAGAGAAAGAGTGACAAACATTTAGGCATTTGATGCTGAAAAGATCTACCACTTGAAACATAAACTGGGTGAAAGGGGAAAATGTCTTATGCAACTGAGATTTCTAGGATTTTACAAATGTTTCCTCTTTCTAAATCTTAGATGGCATCAATTTCTGTGATATGCCTCCAGAAAGTCCCGCTCTGATAGGCCAGAGCTATTAGGGCCAAATACCTAAAAGTCTGCCACAAATCTCCTCATGCCTCATGTCTAGAACTTTGATTCACCTCTATGTCTGAAGAGGTTGTTGTAGTCCACGAACACAGAGGAAGCATCGTCAAACCAGCATATATTGTTGAAAGGACTGAAGACTTGTCATTTTCCAGACCTGGTACAGAGCCCTTCATGTGATTGAAGAGAAGCTTTGTAGCCAAATTGAGAATTTGGGAGCCACAGGGTGCAATTACTCAAAAAAGTCTGAGTGATTAATCACTAGAAACTTTTTATTCTAAGAGTCTCTTATGTAAAAAAGAAATTAAATTAATTCAAATATTGAATTTACTTGCCTTTTGCCTTACATAGGCAGCTGCTAGAAAGTATTTGATACTAAGTACTGAGAATTATGGCATGTGCCAAAAGGATTTTAGAATCAGGATCTAAGTTGTGATCTAATTAAACAATAAGACCTGACAAAACAGTCACTACTGATGTGTTAATGACTTCCTGGGGCAGTTCAACTTCCAGGTCAAGGCAGAACAAGGGCAAGGTCATCTGCCTTTGGCTGAAACTCCCGCCCCCCCCCCCCCCCCCCCCCGCCACTTAAGAATAATGCCTCTACTGTCTTTCTCTTTCTCTCTCTCTCCCTCTCTGTCTGCTATAAAATCATACCCTAAAACAGTGACCAGAAAGTCTGATTCAGGAGTCTCAAAACAGCAAGACTAAAATTAAAAAAAAAAAAAGAGTTCTTAACAATCATATAAAAATATGCAAGAAAGAAATAGCACATCACAGCCCACAGCCCTACCAAATAGAGGCATAAAGTGAGGCAAAGGAGCTCGACAGCATGAAAACACACATCGCCACCATGAATGATAGAAAGGAAAAGGCAGAGGCAACAAATAGACTCAAACCCCACTCTCACATGTGGAAACATCTGTTTGAATTGTGGCCACACCTGTTGCCCTGTTTAGAACACATAGACAGATCAAGATGCTGGAGAGATGCTTATCATCGTTGTCTACTTTGTGTAGATTTCCTGAAGGTCTTGGTGGCTGCGTACATTTTAGTATTAGTATTTTTCTTAAGTACTACTTTGAGTTTGGAAGACAGCTGAGTTTCTTTCAGGCTATTTTTACTGAACAAAAACTTTGTTCTTTAAAAACAACAACAACGCAGTGAATTGAAAGTGAATTACAAAAAGTAAGGAAAAAGTTTGTAACAGAGGCTGTTAAGGCCACTTTTGAATTCTTGTTTCCTAAACAAAGGAAACATTTGTAAGATTTAGATTAATTATGTTATTTTAGGTGACAAATGTAATTGGCTCTGCATCAGTTCACATGTGAGGTCATCTGCAAATGATAGACTAGCTGTCTTCAGGCTGTGACTGACTCATGCCTTTATGCACAGAGTAGCCAGATAAAACACAAGACGCCCAGTTAAATTTGAACTTGAGGTAAAGAATGAATTATTTACATACATACATAAAGTATGGGGACATAAAGTACAGGGGACATACATAAAGTAATACTTGGGACATTTTTCCTTGCTTAATCCAGAACCCCTATTTTCACACTATTTTTGTTTTTCAATACTTTGCGTCATTCTGCCTTTGTAAGGAAGAGGAATCTAAAAGCATTACTCAGGTGACATAAACTGAATTAGCCAAAAAAATGAAAATCTATTTGAGGAAAATGAAAACTTTCTCTGCAACGGTCCTATCTGTCAGGGGTCTTCACACTGTGGATAAAGCCCTACAATCTCTCCAGAAACTTGTTCGGGGTGGGGGCCTGAACACATCCCTATGGACTGGAGCTTTAGCTTCCTTAGGCCTGGGATGGAGACGGGCACTTGGGTGATTTTAACGCACAATTACTGTTGGTCATAATCTTCAAAAACATTTGTCTGCCTATGTGTGTACAGTATTGTTAATTACCAAAAATACCCTCTCAAACTTTCCCCATAATTGTGATTACATCTTAGAATATGGCCAAGGGAGTCTAATTTAGACAGGTAAAATCGATTCATTCATTTAATCATCCTAGTAAGGATTTATTCACCTTCTCGTCCTCTAAAACACTGAGCTTTCTTTTTAAGTTTTTAATTCAGCAAACATTATCCTACCTGCCTGCTTCCTTTGGGATTTCTGCATGGTTTACTCTAATTACTCCCGATGCCAGACCTTGTATGCTATGAACAACTTCAACGAAAAAAAACTAGAAAAGGAACAGTGTGATGTTTCTTGCTTTCTTCCTTTCTTTCTTTTTTTTTTATTATAAGACACTGTATCAAGGAGACAAGATAGCATTTTGTTCTCATAATGTGATAGGCAAATCATATGGATAATCTATTAGGATGATGGATGGTATAAATTTTAATAGGAAACACCAACCGTAGTGAACTTCTCCTACAATGTCTTTGAAACTGAACTGCCTCTGTTTGGTCCAAATTTAATAGCCAG